>NC_081768.1:871534-1156534 GCF_963082965.1 Carassius carassius
CACTGACACTCACAGAGTATAAGCGGCCGTCTTCACTTTTTGTGCTGCCTTCTGCTCCAGCTGCAGTGCATTATGAGTGCAGGTCAGGACCAGCTCGTGGTCGTGTGTCTGATGGGCGAACAGAGCGAGCCGTGTCCACACATACAGCTCTACGAGCGGATCAGACCACTGACAGCCCGACGCCATCTGAACCAGCTGAAGAAGAGACATGGTGTATATACACACAGTTCATCTGATCGACTGACAGAGAGCTGCACACTCAACACTCCTGACAGCAATCACTTCATTTATGCATGCAATGAATCAATTAAACTAATGTGTTATGTATGCACTTTCTGCAATAACTGAGAGAACTGCAAACACATTCAACATCATCAGCAGTCATCAGTTGCACTGCTTCATATTTCTGTGGAAACTGTGATGCATTTTATTTTTCAGGATTCACAGATGAATAGATAGTTCAAAAGAACAGCATTTATTTGAAATATTGAAATTTTGTAATGTTAAAAATGTCTTTACTGACACTTTTGATCAGTTTAATGCACCTTTGATGAATAACAGTATTAATTTTTAATTACCCCAAACTTTTAAATTGTAAAACATGATTTCTGAAGATCATGTGACACTGAAGACTGGAGGAATGATGCTGAAAATACAGCGGAGCATCACAGAAATACATTACACTTTAACACAGATTCACACAGAAAACAGCTGGTTTAGATTCTAATTCTATTTCAGATTTGTTCCTGTATTTTGCTCAGAGCTCAGTGTGTACAGGATGTGCTGGTATTGAGCAGCTCTCACCACAGACAGACTGGGAACGCTGAACTGCATGAGTCTGGAGCTCCTGTTACACTGAAGCATCTCCACTGCGACCAGCACACGAGACACGGCCGTCAGCGCCTCGCTCTTACTCTGGCACACACACACACACACACACACACACACACACACACACACACACACACACACACACACACACACACACACACACACACACACACACACGTGAAACCAGGAACACTGATTTTAAATCTGTATTTAATCTCAGAACAATGTTAAAGTAAAAAGGAGGTTTTTAAAGTCTGGTTTTGTGGTAGCAGTGCTTAAAAATTATTTTTTTATAATCTTAATACAAGCAATGAATTATTTTGAGAATTCTGACAGTAATCAGTGTGGAGTGTAATCTGTAGCACTGATCTGATATGGTTCAGTGTGTGTGTGTGTGTGTGTGTGTGTTTGTGTGTGTGTGTGTGTGAGTGTGTGTGTGAGTGTTTGTGTGTGTGTGTGTGTGTGTGTGTTTGAGTGTGTGTGTGTGTGTGAGTGTGTGTGTGAGTGTTTGTGTGTGTGTGTGTGTGTGTGTGTGTTTGAGTGTGTGTGTGTGTGTGTGTGAGTGTGTGAGTGAGTGTGTGTGTGAGTGTGTGTGTGTGAGTGTGTGTGTGTGTGTGTGTGTGTGTGTGTTTGAGTGTGTGTGTTTGTGTGTGTGTGTGTGTTTGTGAGTGTGTGTGTGTGTGTGTGTGTTTGTGAGTGTGTGTGTGTGTGTGTGTTAGTTCTACACCCGTCGTAGCTGCCGGCGAAAACGCACAAAAGAGCCAGTTATGTTATTATCAGGACTAATTGCAATGTGCTTGGTTTCAACCTTGAAGATTACATTCAAAGCTGCTTTAAAAAGCGGTAAAATCCAAAACATCGGATGGCGAATCCATGACCCGACAAATGTTTGTCCTGAAAGTAAACATTTGTATACCACCTGGGCAAACTTTGAACAGTACAATCGCCCACTTTCTGACCAAGAGTGGATGTGCTTTCAGGAACAGGAGAGAGAGTTCAGGAAAACCCTGGATGTTAAACTAATTAATGACAGACAAACAATACAATTCACTGGAACTAACCCGCGTTACTAGACTAAACTTATAACCATCTTATCTGGAGTATACTACAGAAATGGATCTTATACAGCGACTCACAGAGATGGGAGACCATTAGGAATACCTTTGCTAAAATACATCGTAAGAATCCTTCGGAAATTCCCCCTCTGTAAAGCACTCTCACCGAGGCCCGACTCAGAGACGCGCACTGAATGGATAAATCAGCAGCTGCGCTTCGTACGGGAAACCGTCCAGCCGGCGCTCAACAAAGCGACAAATTCCAACAGTACGAGAGAACCCAGAGTGGTAAGCGGAAACGAACTAGCCTATCTTTGGGAACACCGTAGGAGTAAGGCAATAGATATAATTCTAAACAAAAGCACTTACCCAGACCCCACTCCTGCGATAAATGATATGAATAAAGTTTATGAGTATTATGCTGCGAAATGCCAACCAGCACAGTCACACCAACAGATGGGCAGTCCTCCGTGGTGCGGCGCTCTCGACCTGGAGGACCTGAAAGATGCCCCCGTTACTTCGGACTTCACTGCAGAGGAGATCTCAAGCGTGCTTTGTAGTCTCCCGAACAACAAAGCATGTGGTGCAGACGGTGTGACTTATGAAGTGCTCAAGGCAACAAAACTATTTTCAATAATGACATTAACTCAGATTTTTAATGTCTGTTTAATTAACCGGAAAGTTCCCGATTCTTGGAAGGGAGCTATTATATATAGGATCCCCAAAAAGAATAACATTCCAGAAGATCCCTCCACCTGGAGAGATATATCACTGCTCCCCACTATATACAAGGTTTTTATGAAGTGTGTTTAATGCCGAATTTTACCCTGGCTGGTGGAATCAGGAACATTGTCAACAAAACAAAAAGCATACATAGAGAGGCAGGGAATGAATGAGCACGTATTCTGTTTGAAGACTGCCATCGATGATTTTAAACATGAATCCTCCCGTTTCTATGCGGTATTTCTCGATTTTCGAGACGCGTTTGGCTCTTTACCACAAAGTGTAATGCTTCATTCCCTTGAGGAAATAAAACTGCCGGAACAGTACATACATATAGTCAAGAATGTATATGACAATTCCTTTTTACAAGTGATTTGTGGACATCAACTAACGAAACCGATTAAACTTGAAGTTGGGATTAAGACGGGATGTCCCTGGAGCGCTGTGAACTTCATACTGGCCTTAAACCACTGGCTGAAATGGCTATGTCTCCTTGCCCCGCCTGGTATTACATCTCCAAACCCAGTTCAGGCTTTTGCCGATGACGTCCTCATAGTATCAAGAGAGGAGAACGTCATTACCAACATGCTGTCATACACCGACCGCTTTCTGCAATGGTCTGGACTCGAGGTTAAGAATAGTAAATGTGCGGTGTTCTACTAACGACGCAGCGGGGGTAATAGATGGTATAAGGCCAAGAGTGATCAGCCTCCATCATTCATAATGGCTGGAAGTACAATCAGAGTTTATTCAAGACACGAATCATACAATTATTTAGGACATATGTTTAATGTGGCAGGAGAATGGCACGACTAGACTTGATAGATCAGTGTCCTCTACCGACCTGTATGAAACTCCAGGCCGTTCAAGATATAGCTCTTTCCAAGATTCATCATCTGTTTGCTAATGTCCACATTGCTAAAAAATATCTTACGGAGCTGAACAATAAGACCGTGCAGCTGGTAAGAAAATGGTTAAGTCTTAACACACACACAACAAGAAGTATTCTCTTTATGAATAAATCCGAAGGGGGACTGGGGATCCCTAACATTGAGTGGATTTATACAGCGACTAGAGTAAAGCATCTACTGCATATGTTGAATAACGATGACCCTACAGTTCGTGAAGTTGCCCGGGGCTCACTGTTGCTGGATCTGAGCAAACGTAAGGTCCCCTATGCTGCAGACGGAGAACCAGGTTTCCCCGGTTTCCGGAAGAAACCTAGCGGAAAGCTGGAGACCAGAGCCACGGGATTCGGAGTACGTTCGGATTGGCCCGATCTGAATGATTTGTGCAGCAATAACAACATACAGCTGAACTGGACACATACTGGCGGGGAGCAGGTGACTATCAGTCAGGGGCAGATTATGGATCCTAATGTGTATGCTGAGGCGTCTATCCATCACACTGGAACCAGTGAGAGGCTGAATAGCCGGACGTGCAGGTATGAAATCCTCCAACACTTTCCAACACAACAGCGCAATTACTGGGTTAACCTGCATCTTCAAGGGAAACTTGCATGTCTGCAGAGCGTGGATCATACAGTCTCACACTCTGCGTTACAAAATTCAACCATCAACGAAGATATCTTAAAATTTGTTATTAAAGCTTGGCTGCAAACTCTCCCGACCAAATACAACCTCTCTTTGTGGTTCCCAAAACACCACGAACCATTCTGTTTACTACACAGTGGTAAGATAATGGAATCCACAGCGCATATACTGAACGGATGCCCCGCGTTTAAAGGACTTTACATCGCGCGTCATGATCGCATCGTAAACATAACAGCTCAAGAACTGCACAAAGTATCTGGACAAAGTGCAATACATACAAACAAAACTGTTAAAATTAGCTGGTTTTTAAACTTGAATGATAATAATATAAGCTCTCTTAGAAGTGTTCTCAGGGAACACCCAAACACTCCAGACATCGTAGTCATCAATGAACTTTCTAGGAACATTCTGATCCTGGAAGTGGGCTGTTGTTTTGATCTTTACATGGATTTGTGCTTTTCTGAGAAAATGTTAAAGTATCAGTCATTAACAAATGCTTTGGCAGTGTGTGGTTACAGGATCAAACTGATTATTCTTATTTTTGGTAGCTTGGGACATGTGCACAGATTATGTGTCAGAGGCTTGCAGATTGCTGGACTGAGTAAAAAGACCTCTAAGCAAACAGCCAGATATTGTTCTGTGTCAGCAATCATAGGCAGTCTGCATGTTTGGAGAAGACGATGTCACCTTTATCCATAGCCTACTCTCTGAATGTGGTTGCAACTTGCATTGTCTTTATTGTCAGGTGAAACATAATAGGCTCTTTGTGAATATTTGGATGCTGTTGTTCTAATTAGTATTTGTCATTACAAATAAAATAATCAAATGTGTGTTTGTGAATGAGTGTGTGTGTGTGAGTGTGTGTGTGAGTGTGTGTGTGTGTGTGTGTGTGTGTGTGTGTGTGTGTGAGTGTGTGTGAGTGCTCTTGTTTTTGTCTCATATCAGGACACAACTCTGTATAATGTCATGGGTATGACACAGGTATTACAAGGAGAGGGTGACTTATGAGGACATAACCCATGTCCCCATTTTTCAAAACGCTTATAAATCATACAGAATGAGTTTTTTTGAGAAAGTAAAAATGCACAAAGTTTCCTGTGAGGGTTAGGGTTAGGTGTAGGGTTGGTGTAGGGCCATAGAATACACAGTTTGTACAGAATAAAAACCATTACACCTATGGGATGAACACACTTTACACAAAAACAAACGTGTGTGTGTGTGTGTGTGTGTGTGTGTATGTGTGTGTGTGTGTGTGTGTGTGTTCTGTTGCTGGTGTGTGTGTGTGTGTGTGTGTGTGTGTGTGTGTTCTGTTGCTGGTGTGTGTGTGTGTGTGTGATCTGTTGCTGGAGTGTGTGTGTGTGTGTGTTCTGTTGTAGGTGTGTGACACCTCATCACTGATGTCCAGTCTGTGTCCGATCTGCTGCTGAAGCAGTTGTTTAACACTGACCCACGTGCTGCAGAGCTGCCTCCTCACAGAGACAGACAGCGGCTCGGCGTTTCCACTGGACAGACGCAGCGCAAACTCACACACCTGCAACACACACACACACACACACACACTTGGTCAGGTATCAGCAGAGCGCAGAAGTCTCACTCTCTCTGCTCTTAACTTTAGCTTCAGGTATAAATCTCCAGTCTGCAGCGAGTGCTTCAGCTGATAAAACACCAGTGAGACGAGCCTCTCGTGTCGAGTGTGAAAAGTGCAGCGTTAGGAAAGTCGTTAGTGAATCATTTCCCTGTTAGAAAGCCTTTCATGTGGAATTAGTGCTGATATGTGCAGCGAGGGCCTGTAAATCTGCACAAAAGGCAGCAGAATGAATTTAATTAAAGAGAGAGTGAAGAAGGGAAGCAGCAGAATGCACGAGGTGTTTATCACTGTATTTAGAGCCTGAATCGGATTTTTATGGAACTCTTTTCATCAAATGTGTTCACTAGGATCAGAAACACACTCTCATGGCTCGAATGCATAAACTTCAGATTTATGTGTTTGAATTGCCCACAAAATTTCCATGCATCTGATCACACAACTTTAACAAACTAATAGACTTAATGTGATGCATTCTGTATTTGTCAGTCATACATTAAAGTTATAGTACTATTAAATGGAATGTATTTTAAATACACAATAACCAGCTTCATAAATTTATCAGCATTGATCACTGCTTGTTCCAAAGCTAGTCATATTTTAATCATGTTCATTTTAAAAAATATTTAATTGTTTTCATAATGAGCAGATTTATGCTGCATTTAATCCATTCATAATTTATACAAAAATATATAGAATGATATAATTCTAAAATAATACATTAAAAATACAATAAATAATATATAAAGAAATTCTAAGATTATAGAATAATAATATAAAACAATACATATAATATTTATATAAGTATAAAATTTTTATTTTTAATAATAGATTAAAAAGAGAATAATAAATTATACATACATACATATATATATATATATATATATATATATATATATATATATATATATATATATATATATATATACCATATATACCATATATACCATATTTTCCGGGCTATAAGTCGCTCTTTTTTTCATAGTTTGGCTGGTCCTGCGACTTATAGTCAGGTGCGACTTATTTATCAAAATTAATTTGACATGAACCAAGAGAAAACATTACCGTCTCCAGCCACGAGAGGGCGTTCTATGATGCTCAGTGCTCCTGTAGTCTACACTGAAGACATAGAGCGCCCTCTCGCGGCTGGAGACGGTAATATTTTCTCTTGGTTCATGGTTCTAAATAAATGCGACTTATAGTCCAGTGCGATTTATACAGTACAGACCAAAAGTTTGGACACACCTTCTCATTCAAAAAGTTTTCTTTATTTTCATGACTATGAAAATTGTAGAGTCACACTGAAGGCATCAAGGGCTATTTGAGCAAGAAGGAGAGTGATGGGGTGCTGTGCCAGATGACCTGGCCTCCACAGTCACCGGACCTGAACCCAATCGAGATGGTTTAGGGGTGAGCTGGACCGCAGACAGAAGGCAAAAGGGCCAACAAGTGCTAAGCATCTCTCGGGGAACTCCTTCAAGACTGTTGGAAGACAATTTCAGGTGACTACCTCTTGAAGCTCATCAAGAGAATGCCAAGAGTGAGCAAAGCAGTAATCAAAGCAAAAGGTGGCTACTCTGAAGAACCTACAATATGACATATTTTCAGTTGTTTCACACTTTTTTCTTATGTATATAATTCCATATTTGTTAATTCATAGTTTTGATGCCTTCAGTGTGAATCTACAATTTTCATAGTCATGAAAATAAAGAAAACTCTTTGAATGAGAAGGTGTGTCCAAACTTTTGGTCTGTACTGTATATGTTTTATTCCTTATAATTACGTATTTTTGGACTGATGCGACTTATACTCGATTATATGCGATTTATAATCCGAAAAATACGATATATATATATATATATATATATATATTGTACAGGTGATTTAAATGTGTATTTCGATTTTTTTCTGCCCTTTGTAATTATTTCATTTATAAATTAATAAAAAATAAAGAAAGAAAATGAGTCATAAAGTGTACAGTAAAGCACAATGAAATCCTATAATCACATTGCACTTGAATCAAGTTAAAGGTGTAATCTGCTGATTGTCCTTCAGGTGAACACATAAATCTGTCTTCTAACGATGCACTTATGGTTTAACGATTACTCCAGAGCACTCGTAGATCTGTGATGATTTTCAAGTGCTACTTAAGTTACGATGCTTTTGGGAAACAGACCATAATATTAAGATCAGTCGTACGATCTTTTTTACGAGCTTCTTAGGCTTACGGAGCTTTTGGGAAACTCAGCCCAGCTAATTTATTATTGCTTGTTCATATTTTAATTTTAATGCATTTAATTACTTTCACAATGAGCAGATTAATGCTGATTCTAAGAAATTTAAATGTAAATGTGAAAATATGAAAAATATGATAAAAAAATCAAATATATGCAAAAAGTTTAAATACGTTTTTTATCATTGTGTGCATGCTTTTTTAATTTTTGAATGTGATATTAGATCTCCTGCATGTATAATTTGTCAAGATGAATTAACATGCAATAACTGCAAACAAACAGTGACAGGACAAACGTTTGTAATCCAGAGCACAATTGTATTACTCCAAGCTAACTCAAAGTCTAATTGAATTCATATTCAATGTTTTGCTTGTTTTAAATTCAACCCTCTGAGCCCCTCATCAGTTTATTCACACAGCCTAATTACGGTCTGAGATCTCCCACAATGCTTTGCACAGGTGTCGTTCCCAGGTGAGCTCCCGTGTGTGTGTGTGTGTGTGTGTGTGTGTGTAGATAAGCAGTATTTGTGTTTACTGAGAAACAGTCGCTCACCTCTAAAGCTTTCTTGACGTCCTGCATGGCAGCCGCGTCCAGCTGAGGGACGAGGGTTGAGACGGATTTCTCCACAGTCTTCCCTCGCACTTTCTTTGTCTTCTCGGCTGGAAGCATCTTCTCAGCTTCCTTCCCAGCATCCTGTGATTCCTGATCGGCACGAACAGACGCTCCGCACCACGGCTGGATGAGTCCCTGAGCCACAGCATCACAGAGCATCGCCACAAGAACCACCTCCCTGAACACAACACAGCACACAACACATTCAACCAGAACACACACAATACATGTGATCACAGAAGAATTCAGTTAAATATTAAAATATTTTTATCATAAGAAAAAACAACATCCAAAATAAGTTAAAACAATTATAGAATAATTTATCATATTAACATTGCTAATAATACATAAATAAAATATTAAAATAATAAACTAAACAAATAATGTTAAATTTATTAAATATTAATAAAATTAAATAATCAAAATAATAAAACTACAATAAAATAACATTTCAAAGTACTCAATTATACAAGTATAATACAATAATATATAATAATTAAATAATATATAGAATAGCTATATATTTATAGAATAATTAAAGATAATATAATTTTATAATAATAATATACAAAAAAATGATATAACTATAAAATAAAATAAAATAAAATAAAAAGCTCTTTTCAAAAAGACATGATTTGAGGAATAATTCATATTTGCACAATGTAAAATTAATGGTAACTAATAAAGTAATTTAATTATATATTAAATTCCTTATTATATTAAAATAATTATAGAATAATATAATAATTATATAACATTAAATAAAACATATAATAGTTATATATCATAGAATAATTAAAGTAATAATATAAAAGAATGATATTATAAAATTGTGAAATACAAAAATAAAATAAAATAAAATAAAATAAAATAAAATAAAATAAAATAAAATAAAATAAAATAAAATAAAATAAAATAAAATAAAATAAAATAAAATAAAATAAAATAAAATAAAATAAAATAAAATAAAACACACACACACACTCATCTTTAATAGTTAAAGGATGTGACGTGTGGCCAAGTACAGTGTCCCATAGCTGTCAGCAGCAGTCACTATTAGCACTAGGACTGACTACTAAAGTGACCGAGCTGCATCTGTTACCCAGCATGCCCTGTCTGTCTGAGGAGCTCCAGCAGACATCTGAAGGTGGGCAGAAGGAGACGATGTCCTCCGCTGGACAGCAGCCAGCTGTTGTAGTTCCACAGATATACAGCTGCATTAACCACCAGCCAATCCTCACGCAGCTCCGCCCCTAGCTCCGCCCCTCGCAGGAAACCACCAGTGGCGTAAGCCGATAAACCTTTGATCCAATCACTGAGGAGAGACAAAAAACACAACCAATGATGGCATCATTTAGCAGACGCTTTTATCCACAGCAACTTTAAAGCAAATTTGTTGATACTGTAATAAAATTATTATTTTATTAGCAGTTGATTTATTAGTAGTAGTGAGGACCAACTTAAACACCACCAATAAATGTTTACGAACATTCAAAATATAATTATAGAATTAAAAAACAATTAAATAAAATGATAAAAAAAACATAACAGAAAATAAGAAATAATATATAAAGTGTTTATATATTTATATAATAATTAAAAACAACTTAAAATAAATTATCATTATTATTATTAATATTAATATAAATATAAATGTGCATATTTATATACAACCCGAATTCCGGAAAACTTGGGACGTTTTTTAAATTTTTATAAAATGAAAACTAAAGGAATTTCAAATCACATGAGCCAATATTTTATTCACAATAGAACATAGATAACGTAGCAAATGTTTAAACTGAGAAATTTTACACTTTTATCCACTTAATTAGCTCATTTAAAATTTAATGCCTGCTACAGGTCTCAAAAAAGTTGGCACGGGGGCAACAAATGGCTAAAAAAGCAAGCAGTTTTGAAAAGATTCAGCTGGGAGAACATCTAGTGATTAATTAAGTTAATTGATATCAGGTCTGTAACATGATTAGCTATAAAAGCTTTGTCTTAGAGAAGCAGAGTCTCTCAGAAGTAAAGATGGGCAGAGGCTCTCCAATCTGTGAAAGACTGCGTAAAAAAATTGTGGAAAACTTTGTTCCTCAACGTCAAATTGCAAAGGCTTTGCAAATCTCATCATCTACAGTGCATAACATCATCAAAAGATTGAGAGAAACTGGAGAAATCTCTGTGCGTAAGGGACAAGGCCGGAGACCTTTATTGGATGCCCGTGGTCTTCGGGCTCTCAGACGACACTGCATCACTCATCGGCATGATTGTGTCAATGACATTACTAAATGGGCCCAGGAATACTTTCAGAAACCACTGTCGGTAAACACAATCCGCCGTGCCATCAGCAGATGCCAACTAAAGCATCTATCATGCAAAAAGGAAGCCATATGTGAACATGGTCCAGAAGCGCCGTCGTGTCCTGTGGGCCAAGGCTCATTTAAAATGGACTATTTCAAAGTGGAATAGTGTTTTATGGTCAGACGAGTCCAAATTTGACATTCTTGTTGGAAATCACGGACGCCGTGTCCTCCGGGCTAAAGAGGAGGGAGACCTTCCAGCATGTTATCAGCGTTCAGTTCAAAAGCCAGCATCTCTGATGGTATGGGGGTGCATAAGTGCATACGGTATGGGCAGCTTGCATGTTTTGGAAGGCTCTGTGAATGCTGAAAGGTATATAAAGGTTTTAGAGCAACATATGCTTCCCTCCAAACAACGTCTATTTCAGGGAAGGCCTTGTTTATTTCAGCAGGACAATGCAAAACCACATACTGCAGCTATAACAACAGCATGGCTTCGTCGTAGAAGAGTCCGGGTGCTAACCTGGCCTGCCTGCAGTCCAGATCTTTCACCTATAGAGAACATTTGGCGCATCATTAAACGAAAAATACGTCAAAGACGACCACGAACTCTTCAGCAGCTGGAAATCTATATAAGGCAAGAATGGGACCAAATTCCAACAGCAAAACTCCAGCAACTCATAGCCTCAATGCCCAGACGTCTTCAAACTGTTTTGAAAAGAAAAGGAGATGCTACACCATGGTAAACATGCCCCGTCCCAACTATTTTGAGACCTGTAGCAGAAATCAAAATTGAAATGAGCTCATTTTGTGCATAAAATTGTAAACTTTCTCAGTTTAAACATTTGCTATGTTATCTATGTTCTATTGTGAATAAAATATTGGCTCATGTGATTTGAAAGTCTTTTAGTTTTCATTTTATTAAAATTTAAAAAACGTCCCAACTTTTACGGAATTCGGGTTGTACTTACATTACAATTATATTGCTTTAAAACAATGAATTTATATTAATTAACATATCATTTGTACTGACATAACTACCACATCATAGTTTATAGCAAATATTTGTTGCATTTTTAATATCTTTTGAATTTACAATTATGTTTAATAAAATAGTATATATAAATGCATAGTAATTTGGCACATATTTGCTCAGGTCAGTAAATAATTCAATACTTTTGAAACAAAAAGTCATCTGCTGCAGAGCAGGATCCACTCAAACTTAATCTAAAGAGTTAATTTTACTATTTAACTATTCTGTATTATTTTACTATTTAAATATATACTTTGACTAATATATTGATGTTTAAGATGAATTTTAATATTCTTTTCTTTACTTTTATGCACTTGCACTGTAATATTTCTTTAAATGCGCAGCTGCAGCTTGTGTTTAGTTGCTGACTGAATCACACTGACTCTGCACAATTATAATAAAGCTGGATCTAATTCATTCAGACGGCCAACACATATTAAAGCAGCATGTGTAATAGTTTGAATGTGTTGGTGACGCTCAGGCCGTCTGCTGAGAGTCAAGCTTATTGTTTCATGCGGCTTATAATATGAGAAAGTCATTAGATGCATGCTGGGATGTGGAATAGAGTGGCTCTCTGTGATTATCTCGTCTGTTCAGGTCCACAGCATATTACACGCTCAACATTCAACACACTCTATCAGTCTGGGACATGAATGTGTGTAATACAGAGCCAAAGATGCAACTCACATTAGCATGTCACATCAGTAAAATGAGTCTAAACCTAAAACCAAATGTGTAACTGTGATGAAACTCACCTGTACAGGTTCCAGTGGGCGTCGTCTTCAGGGGGGCGTGTCTGTTTCTCATCAGGTGCTACAGCAGAGCCGTTTAGCTCCACCCCCTCAGACCGGAGTTTAAGGATGGTTACCTAGACAACATGATACTGTGCTTTATGGGATGCTATTGTTATTGTTTTTACTTTAGAAATGTAGTGCTATGCATCTAGAAGTCTCTAGAAGTCTTTAACAAAGATGCATACAGGCACATGTAAGAAATAATGTTCAGAAATCAAGGCTCCTCAGAAGATGTGAGATGTTCTGGAGGCTTGTGAAGATCATTCCTCCGCCGAGGAACAGTGAAAGTAAAGCTTATGGAAACAAACGCTCCTCAAAAGATCCTGAGGATCAGATTTGAGACTCTAAAACATGATTGATGGAGAATCAAGTAAAGCTGAGCTGCTTCAGTCCAGGAAGAGTTCATCTGGAGATATTACTGACCTTATTCTGACCTTTACTTGATCACAATCAGGAAAGATCTGACACCAGAAGTGTTTCTAAGATTACACTAAAATAGCTATTACTGGATTAAACACCCTCTGAAGACATCATCATCACACACTCATGATCCTGGAGGTCTGACGCAGGCGTTACAGAAACATCACCGTATTGAGCGGGACATTCTTCTAAAAATGTTTATTAAAGGAGTATTTCACTCAAGAAGACAATTCTCCAAACCTGCTCTCTGTTGTTTTTTTTCACTCACACAAACACTATTTAAAGACACTTCATTTGTGTTGCACAGAAGAAAGTAAGTCAGCAAATGATGACAAAATGTTGGAAAGATTAACTCAGTTTATATTTAGTGTTTTAGTGTTTAATGCTGACAAACCGGTTTCAGGCGAGACACTACATGTTTTTCATGCACTAGTTTTCATCTATTTTACCCGAATGACAAAAGCAAGCATTTAATATGCACATGTAAGTTTTTATTTCATTGCATTTAACTATTTGCATTTTTAGATTTTAATTCCAATCTATATCTTTAAAGGTTATAATGTTTTATTTGCCCACTTCACATGCACTTCACAAGCACATCTACTTTTCTATTCTTTATATCTTTCTTTATATTGAAGGTTTTCATTGAGAGGTTTGTTCATATATCATTCACACTGATTTATCTTTAACATTTTTATTCGTAAAAACATGGAGAAAATTGTCTCCTTTGAAAAAAAAAACAAAAAAACGTTAACTCTAATATAACAACAAATTCAGACGAAAATTTGGAGTCTGGTTTTATCCAATTTTTAGATTGCTTTTCTGGAAATATATGCAAATGAGTGTATATTTAATCGAAATGTCTCATTTGCATATTTAAAAATAGTTGTCCTAACATACTGTGAACAATCAGCTGGGAAATGCATGATGATATCTATTAGTTTTGTATCATACACTGTCATTTTTTTTCAAAGTTGTAAATATAAGACTAGAAGAAAACATTTTTCATACTTTTTTACCTTTTTTAAACTTAAAAATTTCAAGTTTAATTCAATGTGTTACATGCACTTCCTTTGTAATTATTTGAGAATTTCACTAGCAACTTTTTCTTTTGCTAAAAATTCCCATAAATGCTGAATTTGAGAAATCCTAAACTAATATATATATATATATATATATATATATATATATATATATATGTTTTCCAATATATTTAGCCTTAACTAACTTTAACTAACAGTCTCAAAACAATTCTCTTCAAACTGTTGCTCTGCCATGACAAGCATATAGCTAAAAACTCACTTTCTTACATAACATAACATAACATAACATAACATAACATAACATAACATAACATAACATAACATCTAATGTGCACTATGATAATGAGATCTGTATTATAATCTCTGAAGCGCTCATCATGATGTACAGTATATTGTATAATTTACACAGGATGTTTCCTCTGAACTATTGAAGTGTAAACCTGAGTTGATTGCATGCATGAATACTAACCCCTAAGCCTAACCTTAACCTCAGTATAGCACTGTTTGTTGCGATGGGAACATTGGTGATTAGGTGAAAGAAATCCAGCATTATTGACTGTGTTTGTACCTCAGCGTTGATGAAGTGGACCTCGGCGAGCAGACGCAGCAGATCTCTCTGTGTGTTGGGCTCGGTCTGGTTCCTCTGATCTAGACTCGCTCTGTTCTTGGGTTCATCTGCAATCACACAGGATTCAATCAGAAAAACTCGTCCCACAAACCTTCAAGGTGGAAATACGGCAGTATTTTGAGTTTATATTTCATTTCATTATGACTTCGATTCCCAAGAATTGATTATGTGTCTCTTTGTTCTGAGTTTATATCCTGCAACTGTGATTTATTCTTTCTCAGAATTGAGAAAAAAGCAAGAAGTGTCAGATAAAAAGTTGCTATTCATTTCTTTATAATTTACTTGCAATTTCATCGTGAAACATGTTTCTGCAAGGTTTTGTTTTTCAGTGTATGCCACCAAACCAAACTGCACAAATAATCATCCTGTCAAACCAGAGTTTGTTCGAGACGCTCAAACATGCGTCTCAGTCTTCAGGGAAATCAACTAAAGAAAGACTTACAGTCCCTACAGTGCGTCTGAACACTGGAACCTGGAATGATTTTAATATTACACACATCAGCTGTAAACTCATTTTCCCAGCACATGCAGCAGCTCTGCATCATTGCATTATTCCTGGCTCTCACGGGACTCACTTACTGGTGTTTTTCCATCGTCCGTCATCATAAAGCAGACAGAAGCGACAGGCCGCCCGGCACACGTCAAAAACCTCCTGTTTCCGGGCGGTCTTGGCCAGCGAAGCCCATAATCTCACCCTGACAGAGACACAAACATCACAGAATGAACACTTCAATCCGCAGCTCCCTCGACGTCTTCGACTCAGTCACACAGTAATACAGTATGCCTTCTTCAGCTTTTCTGGTTTTATTCACATGTTCCTTCCTTGTGGAAGAAAATAGAAAAGAATGAAGTTATTTCCATCATAATGAAGTCCTGGTGGGCCGTATGTTCCTGGCCTTGAGAGGTGTACGATGATGAACTCGAGGGTGAAGCTGATGGAGGGAACTCAGAGCCTGCTTTATTTTAATGAACACACAGTACACATGGCTTTTGGGAATGAGCACAGTTTTTAGAAATAAGAACTATGTTGATTTGTCAGAGTGATTTCATCATGCATACATAAGGTTAACACTGTGAAATTAACTCAGAAATAAGACTGTATACTGTTTTTGAAAGAAGTCTCTTCTGCTGACCAAAACTGCATTTATTTGATAAAAATACAGTTCAAAAGTTAAAATTCAAAATAACTGTTTTCTTTGTAAATATATTTTAATATGTAATTTAGTCCTGTGATGCAAAGCTGAATTTTCTCATGATCATTCTAATATCCTGATAATATTTCTGATTATTATCAATGTTGAAAACAGTTGTGCTGCACAATAGTTTAGTGGAAACTGTAATGAAGTCTAAGTAGAAAAAAAAATAATTAATACTTAAATCGATCAAAAGTGACATTTATATTGTTACAAAATGTATAGTGCAAAATGTATCAACTGCACATTACAGCAATAAATTATAAACAGAATATAAATTGTACAACCCGAATTCCGGAAAAGTTGGGACGTTTTTTAAATTTTAATAAAATGAAAACTAAAAGACTTTCAAATCACATGAGCCAATATTTTATTCACAATAGAACATAGATAACGTAGCAAATGTTTAAACTGAGAAATTTTACACTTTTATCCACTTAATTAGCTCATTTAAAATTTAATGCCTGCTACAGGTCTCAAAAAAGTTGGCACGGGGGCAACAAATGGCTAAAAAAGCAAGCAGTTTTGAAAAGATTCAGCTGGGAGAACATCTAGTGATTAATTAAGTTAATTGATATCAGGTCTGTAACATGATTAGCTATAAAAGCTTTGTCTTAGAGAAGCAGAGTCTCTCAGAAGTAAAGATGGGCAGAGGCTCTCCAATCTGTGAAAGACTGCGTAAAAAAATTGTGGAAAACTTTGTTCCTCAACGTCAAATTGCAAAGGCTTTGCAAATCTCATCATCTACAGTGCATAACATCATCAAAAGATTGAGAGAAACTGGAGAAATGTCTGTGCGTAAGGGACAAGGCCGGAGACCTTTATTGGATGCCCGTGGTCTTCGGGCTCTCAGACGACACTGCATCACTCATCGGCATGATTGTGTCAATGACATTACTAAATGGGCCCAGGAATACTTTCAGAAACCACTGTCGGTAAACACAATCCGCCGTGCCATCAGCAGATGCCAACTAAAGCTCTATCATGCAAAAAGGAAGCCATATGTGAACATGGTCCAGAAGCGCCGTCGTGTCCTGTGGGCCAAGGCTCATTTAAAATGGACTATTTCAAAGTGGAATAGTGTTTTATGGTCAGACGAGTCCAAATTTGACATTCTTGTTGGAAATCACGGACGCCGTGTCCTCCGGGCTAAAGAGGAGGGAGACCTTCCAGCATGTTATCAGCGTTCAGTTCAAAAGCCAGCATCTCTGATGGTATGGGGGTGCATAAGTGCATACGGTATGGGCAGCTTGCATGTTTTGGAAGGCTCTGTGAATGCTGAAAGGTATATAAAGGTTTTAGAGCAACATATGCTTCCCTCCAAACAACGTCTATTTCAGGGAAGGCCTTGTTTATTTCAGCAGGACAATGCAAAACCACATACTGCAGCTATAACAACAGCATGGCTTCATCGTAGAAGAGTCCGGGTGCTAACCTGGCCTGCCTGCAGTCTAGATCTTTCACCTATAGAGAACATTTGGCGCATCATTAAACGAAAAATACGTCAAAGACGACCACGAACTCTTCAGCAGCTGGAAATCTATATAAGGCAAGAATGGGACCAAATTCCAACAGCAAAACTCCAGCAACTCATAGCCTCAATGCCCAGACGTCTTCAAACTGTTTTGAAAAGAAAAGGAGATGCTACACCATGGTAAACATGCCCCGTCCCAACTATTTTGAGACCTGTAGCAGAAATCAAAATTGAAATGAGCTCATTTTGTGCATAAAATTGTAAACTTTCTCAGTTTAAACATTTGCTATGTTATCTATGTTCAATTGTGAATAAAATATTGGCTCATGTGATTTGAAAGTCTTTTAGTTTTCATTTTATTAAAATTTAAAAAACGTCCCAACTTTTCCGGAATTCGGGTTGTATAATGTTAACCGATATTCAAACAGAAAACAGGTATAGTTGTAATATTGTCACAAAATTTTTACTGTATTTTTAATCAAATAAATGCAGCCTTGGTGAATAGAAGAGACAAAATCTTCATTATTCCAAACTGGCATTGAAAATAACGCGTCTTGTAAACGTGCATCATAAAGCATAAACGCACACCTTTCTTTGTCATCTGAGCTCATGTCAAGTCCATCCAAATGACCTTTGACCTTCTGCACACAGCTGCTGTGATGCTGGGCTTTAGCAGCGAGCAGCTCCAGACGATCTCCAGCTCCATCATCTGAGAAACACAATCAGCTCAATCCAATAATCAATGGTGAAAAATACTAAAATATATATCATATATTTTAGTTTGAGAGTTGCACAGATCAAACACTATTAAATCTGTTCCAGATTTCAGTGTGTTGATGCTGTGACCTATAGAAAGACAACTGAACATGCTGTTGTAAAATATGCACAAACCTTTGACTTTACTGTCAGCGTCCAGGACGGTTTGGAAAGCATCGGGAGCCAGAGCGACTCCAGCACTAACCAGCAGCGGCCGTCGCTTTCTCAAAGCCTCTTTAGCCTGTTTAGATCACATCACCAGATCAGTACAGTACACACAGAACACCAGCGCTCTGATACTGAGCCTAGACTCTGGATCATCTGAACAGTGTGTTAACACATCCAATGTGACGACTTCAGGTGCAAGATACAACATCTGGGGTTAAGAAATAAGTCTCTTCTGCTCAACAGGCGTGCATTTATTAGATACAAAATAAAAAAAAATTATTATTTAAATAAATTACATATTATTTTTACTGATTCCAAACTTTTGAATAGTTGTGCACTTCCAATTTTGTCCAGAGTCTAATGCAGCGTTGCTTGTATAATCTACATCAAAGTCATGTATGAGAATGCAGAGCGCTACAAAACTAATGAAGCTTTGATTCAGGGACCTGCTGAAAGGGCCGTTCATACTGGACACATAGCAGTCAGCTGTCTGTGTGTGCAGGAGAGCCGCTCATCACCTGCTGGATGAGTTTAGCGGCGTGCTCCTCCGCTCGTGTGGGAGCGCTGTGGACAGAGGAGCGCAGCTGGAGGAGCTGTAAGGAGGAGGACAGGTGCTGGGACAGAGGATCTAGCTCAAGAGCTTTCTGAAGATGCTTCATGGCAGATTCCAGCTTCTCATCCTCCTCGTCTATCGCAGCGAGCTCAGCGTGAACCTGACACAGCACATCCAGCAGCAAACTGTGCACAAACACAGTTTAAACAACGTCCACTTTAAATCAAGTCACATCTAATACAGATTCAAAGCAGCTTCACAGTGATGAACAGGAAAACAACACAATCAATGACTTCAAATATAAGACCCATCTAATTGTGCTGTAAAGCAGCTCTAAGGAAGACAAGTCTTTATTCAGCTCAGTTCAGATTCAGTTCAGTTTAATAACAGTGTCAATGTTGCACAAATATGTTGCTTGGGTCTTAAAGTTCAGTCTATTCCTCACATCACTTCATACTACGATACTAGAATATAGTACAATAGACTAATTTAAAGGCTTTTAAAGTTATTTATATATATATATATATACAATTTTTTTTTCTTAGAAACATTTAAAAAAAAGCTAAAATGAATTAAAATAACAAAATAATCAAAATTAAATTTAAAAAAAGGCAGAAATGTGAGTTCATATGCAATTGTGAGAAAAAGAGTCACAATTACATTTAATAATTCTTTTTTATTTTTTATTTTTTCAGTGGAGTTAAAGGGCTTCCATAATAAATAATTCTAAAATAATATAGGAATATAGTAATAGTTTGTCAAAAGCAAAAAAAAACTTTACTTCTCACATGCAACACAAAATTAGTTCCTTTAGTAGAAGGTTTAGTGGCGAGGGGCAGATAATCAATGATAGCGACTTATATAAGTCTTCCTCACAAAAAAAAGCATTGCTTGACTTCAGAAGATGTAGAGTTTAGTGCATGTGACTAATTTTAGAATATTTTTAAGTCTTGTTTTGTCTGCTTTCTAATAAACATCTCTGTTTATGTTCTTCACAGTGAATAAATAAGACATAAGTATGAGAACATGTTCTTTTTCTTTTCATTCCTCTAATGACGAAGCAGACGACTAAGCTCAGATTCCCAGAGTATCAAGTGTGCTAAACGCGCTGGAGTGAAGGGAGCATGTCTCAGACCTGTGTGTGTGCTCCAGCGCTCGAGCGACGGTGAGCAGGGCTTTCTGGACTCTCTTGTGGAGGTTGTGTTGGAGAAGAGGCAGACATGTGTTCCACTGACACACACACACCGCTTGAGTGACCCGAGCGTCTGCTTTCTCCAGAGCCGTCTGCAGCAGCGCATCCAAACGAGCGATTACACTCAACCACAGCTGCGAGAAACAACACTCTCTTAGACATGCATGTGAAGCACATCTTCTTCTGGAAGAGCTCTCAGCACTGCTGGCCTTTTGGTCAACAGTCACTTAAATACTAGAATTATCCATCATTTAAGATTATCATCTCAGTTTGGCTTCGGATTTGATTTATAATAATATCTAATTTGATATTTATGAACACTTGAGAAGCAGCAAGTAATTACAGCCTTGAATAATAGTTTGCATTATTTTGTATTTCTATATTTCCCTTTTATTTTGAGCTAAAACCATTTTTTTTAAATATGTCTGCATAGTTTTTTTTTTATTAATTTGTATTTAAGTTTTTTTTAGTTACTTTAGTAAATCAAGGTAAACAAATTGAAAATGATTATATTATTATTATATTATATTATTATATTATTTGATTAAATTTAATTAATAAAATAATTTAATCGTGAAGTAAATTTATTGTGCTTGGATACACCATTAAAAATAGTTTTTGTTAATTGAAACAAAGCTGAAGCTATTTCTTTACTTTATTCTATTATAATTTTATAGATTATTCCATATTATATTTCTTTATCAAATGACTATTTTAAATAGTCTTGTTTTAGATATATATAAATAAAAACATAATTTAACATATAATTTCATTGAGAAGCACAACTACATAAGATATTAAGAAATATATTAAATATATATTGAATTAAGTCTTTTTAGCATGCATTTATACATATGGTTTACTGTTTTTACATATGCATATGGTTTTACTATATTTAGAGTATGCACTTTATGTTTTACTATAATTAATATACTGTATATAAAGCACATTGGCTGACATGAGTTTAAAATGTGCTACAGAAATGAATAAATGAAATGCAAAATAAATGCTATAGAAATTGCAGGAACTATACGTGAGCAGGAGCCTGAAACCAAACAGTGTTCTTGGTAAGAGATGAATACAACAGAAGCAGCACCTCCACACTGGATCTGGAGTAATTCTGCATTCCCTGTCTGTGTTTGTTCAGCTCCAGCTCACACTGCACACACTCCATCATTATACGCTGACCCACCTTCAGGAAAACACCACCAGACCTCTGAGTCACACAAACAACAACACAACACAAGAAAGGAAAGAAGCACTTTGTGAGTCTCACGGTGACATCTGTGGCTCGGAGCTCCTTCAGACAGTCGCATGCGGTTTGATGTTGCTGGAACTGCAGAGAGAGGAAAGCCAGATCCAGCAGAAGCTCAACCCTGAAATCATGAGGGTTATAATGATTACACAAATATTTTAAAGCACTTCCTACTGGCTTTGTGGCTACAAAAGATCATAAGTTTATCATGAGCTTAGGTGTGTGCATACTCCGACAGAAAGGATGATGGATAGGAATAAAGTTCATAAACCAAACATAATAAAAGTCCTCTGGACTTTTAAATCTTCCTGTTTTAAAAGTAAATGATTCACCGAAGGAAGCATAAGTTCTTGGGGTCCTGAAGTGCTGCAGTGTTGGACGCACCTGTCGGTCAGTGGGATGGGAGAGCTGTGGTCCAGACAAACACTGGAGCTGCAGGAGGAGGATGGACTCGAGTGGAGGACGCTGGGTGGAGCACTGAAGCTCTGGGTGAAGGGTGGAGGACTGGATCCGCTGGACTCGCAGATGATGTTGGGTGGAGCACTGGATCTGTGGATGTCCGGTGGAGGACTGGAGGCCTGGAGCTCAGACGCTTTGGGCTCTGATGAGTGCTTCAGCAGCAGGAAAATCTCCTTCAGTGTAGCTCCATCATCTCTCTTGACTTCAGCGACATCAACCGCACTGTGAAGAACATGCAAACACACACTTAGTCTCGCTGATTTCTGATCCTGTAGCTCAGGCAGTACAGCATGGTGCTAGAAATGACAAGTCATGGGTTCAGTTTCTAAGAAATGCATACATTGACATGAATTTTCCACAAGAAAAAAAAAAAAAAGAAATTCCTAACCCGGATATGTTTTGACTTATATTACAAAGCAACTTACAGTATATAATGCAGTTCACATCAAGTACACAAAACATTTGGATTTGTGCTGAATTTCAGTTTCTCTTTAACTTTCTCTCAGCAATGCAGTTTTTACCCTGTGTAACATATTTTTTTTTAATAGTTTTTTATGTTAACAAAATAAAATAAAACTTTTAAAAAGATATTTATTTCAGCATTTCTTAATTTAAATTGATGTACTAAATTAACTAAAAATAAAATTTTAATATAAACTGTACAGACATATATATACATAATTGCAAAAACAAAAAAATTATAAAAATAGCACAATTTCTAAATCATTTCAAAATATTAATAAAAACTAAAATAGGATGCAATATACTAAAACAACTAACTATATTTTACATATTTTCCAAGTTTTTTCTTTCATAAGATACAGTACCTTGAATGCAATGTAAGTAACTTTGGGTAAAAGCATCTGCCCAATGCATTTACAAATAAATGCAATGACAATTTCAAATTAAAAGTACAAATATAAGGAAAATCTTAATATTACTGAATAGTAGTGGGTCTTCGTGTGTTTCAATACCATAATTGTACAGTTACAGAATGCATCAATACTGCATTAATCACTTTTATTTTTGTAGCACCTTTCAAAACCTAATGTCAATAACTAAAAAAAATAACAAACATCCACAAAGTTTTTTTTTACCATAAAATCACCAGACTGACTTTTCAGATAAATGCAGAATATCTATGTTCAGCCAACAACTATCCATCTGTTAACCATTAAGATCTGATGAACACCCATAAACACTTATGAAGTCTTCAGAAATGATCTTTAAACTGTTTTCTTCATCCACACAGATGAGGAGAAGCACTTTAGTTTATTTACTTTACTAGTTTAGTTATTTACTAGTTTAGTTAATTTACAGCGTAGGCTGCACAAAATGTGTTGTTTTCACTGGAGAAGTTGAGATGTGATGACTGTGGTGGCTCAAGTAAAGGTACAGCGACAAAATGCAGCTGTATTTGAACACAAGGAATAAAACCACTGTTAATGTGATAAATATCTTCCTTACTGTTTAAGCTTCTGGATCTTGTACATCACGAGCAACTTAGAGTTTCCATCTTTCAGCATTTCAGAGACATCCATGAGGTTGTGTCGAACCTGTGGAGGAAACCTAACTATATTATAACTATAATTTTGACATACTGCATGCATTCTCTGGGTAGCAGGGTTATAATAGTTAACATAACTATAACAACAACAATTTGTTGAAATAGAGCCAGAGTGAATGAGCTGCTCGAGCAGGATTAATAACACAACACAAAAGAGAAAGTTTTACCTGTATGGAGAAAAGCCGGGGATAAAGCTCTGGTTTATGTGCCTGTATAAAATCAGAGGTGACTTTGGCCAAAGCAGCTGCTTCCTTCTGCTTCCCAGCATCGAGAAGACATTCAACAAGGTGTCTGAATAGAAACACCAGATGAAAACAACATGAATTATGAGCCTTCACTCCAGTGTTTTACAGCATGCATTTGAATTTCCAATGCAACCTCTTCGACAACAGACTGTAGAGTCAAGGCAAAGAGCCAGATTCAATTTGAGATCAATGACAAGCCTCTTTCAACTTTTATTAGGGATGAGTTTATTTTGTGCTCCAGGATTACATGCCTACAACAATAAAACAGCCATGAAGGAGTTTGATCACATCATAAAGATTTATTATGACCTTTAAAATCCATCTCTAAACAATTTTCTCAGTATAAGTGGTGTAAAACAGGCCGAACCCTGACAGAACTGAAGGTGAAGTGTATCTGTGAGCTGCAGGATCAGGATCACTGGAGATCTGTGACATCAATTCAGCGCTTCAATGGTCACAGTGGCGTCAAAAGAGCATCTAAAGGCTGCGTACTTGTCCTGATTATTGAGTTTCTTAACTTTGAACCACTGATTGCATTAGCTATCGTATCATATAATACATTTACATAAGAATCTCATATGAACTATGCATAAAGACATTATTTTTAGAGTTAAATTATATACCATTACCCAGTTTTTCTATCTACATTTTGAGTGAAACTAAAAATACCATAATGCATACAAAATACTTAGACTGAAATTTAAGATTTATGTATTTTAACTGCATATAAATTTCCCATGCATTTGGATTAAACATAGTTAACACAAACACTTAACTAATAAACTTATATATGATGCATATTTGTCAGTCATGCATAAATGAAACTGGTCAGATTTTATGGCATAGTTTATTATTTAAAAAAAAAATGTATTTATTGATATAGTCTAGAATCAGCATAAATCTATGGAAGACCGTGTCGGCCACTGAATAAAAAACTTCTTATCTCACAAGTCTATATATATCCTGCAATTCTGACATTATAAAGCACATTTCTTGTATCCTCAGGATTGTGAAATGTAAACTTGTTATTCTGAGAAAGAAAAAAAGGTTGCAATTGTCTATCTATATACAACCCGAATTCCGGAAAAGTTGGGACGTTTTTTAAATTTTAAGAAAATGAAAACTAAAAGACTTTCAAATCACATGAGCCAATATTTTATTCACAATACAACATAGATAACATAGCAAATGTTTAAACTGAGAAAGTTTACAATTTTATGCACAAAATGAGCTCATTTCAATTTTGATTTCTGCTACAGGTCTCAAAATAGTTGGGACGGGGCATGTTTACCATGGTGTAGCATCTCCTTTTCTTTTCAAAACAGTTTGAAGACGTCTGGGCATTGAGGCTATGAGTTGCTGGAGTTTTGCTGTTGGAATTTGGTCCCATTCTTGCCTTATATAGATTTCCAGCTGCTGAAGAGTTCGTGGTCGTCTTTGACGTATTTTTCGTTTAATGATGCGCCAAATGTTCTCTATAGGTGAAAGATCTGGACTGCAGGCAGGCCAGGTTAGCACCCGGACTCTTCTACGACGAAGCCATGCTGTTGTTATAGCTGCAGTATGTGGTTTTGCATTGTCCTGCTGAAATAAACAAGGCCTTCCCTGAAATAGACGTTGTTTGGAGGGAAGCATATGTTGCTCTAAAACCTTTATATACCTTTCAGCATTCACAGAGCCTTCCAAAACATGCAAGCTGCCCATACCGTATGCACTTATGCACCCCCATACCATCAGAGATGCTGGCTTTTGAACTGAACGCTGATAACATGCTGGAAGGTCTCCCTCCTCTTTAGCCCGGGGGACACGGCGTCCGTGATTTCCAACAAGAATGTCAAATTTGGACTCGTCTGACCATAAAACACTATTCCACTTTGAAATAGTCCATTTTAAATGAGCCTTGGCCCACAGGACACGACGGCGCTTCTGGACCATGTTCACATATGGCTTCCTTTTTGCATGATAGAGCTTTAGTTGGCATCTGCTGATGGCACGGCGGATTGTGTTTACCGACAGTGGTTTCTGAAAGTATTCCTGGGCCCATTTAGTAATGTCATTGACACAATCATGCCGATGAGTGATGCAGTGTCGTCTGAGAGCCCGAAGACCACGGGCATCCAATAAAGGTCTCCGGCCTTGTCCCTTACGCACAGAGATTTCTCCAGTTTCTCTCAATCTTTTGATGATGTTATGCACTGTAGATGATGAGATTTGCAAAGCCTTTGCAATTTGACGTTGAGGAACATTGTTTTTAATGTTTTCCACAATTTTTTTACGCAGTCTTTCACAGATTGGAGAGCCTCTGCCCATCTTTACTTCTGAGAGACTCTGCTTCTCTAAGACAAAGCTTTTATAGCTTATCATGTTACAGACCTGATATCAATTAACTAGATGTTCTCCCAGCTGAATCTTTTCAAAACTGCTTGCTTTTTTAGCCATTTGTTGCCCCCGTGCCAACTTTTTTGAGACCTGTAGCAGGCATTAAATTTTAAATGAGCTAATTAAGTGGATAAAAGTGTAAAATTTCTCAGTTTAAACATTTGCTACGTTATCTATGTTCTATTGTGAATAAAATATTGGCTCATGTGATTTGAAATTCCTTTAGTTTTCATTTTATTAAAATTTAAAAAACGTCCCAACTTTTCCGGAATTCGGGTTGTATATATATATATATATATATATATATATATATATATATATATATATGTATTTTAATTCTGTGCCAGAAAAGAAACGTTGGTAACACTTTACTTAAAGCCGATATGCATAGTGCATTATAAAAGTAGTTTAATGCATGCATTAGGCCTTGTGATGCACCTTTTAATGCTTTGTACAATCTCATGCATAACTGTAACCACAGTTAATTCATTATAAATTCATCATTACATTGTGCATTTTAAATTATGAATAATTATAATGCATTATAACTTATAATAACCCTCTATAATGCATTATACATTTAGGCTTTAAGGTAAAGTGTTAATGAAACTCTCATATAAATCTGGCCATAGTGAAAACAATTACATTTATTTAGTAAAAAAATATAAACATGTTTAAACATGTCTAGCTGTGGAACAAGCAATGAAATTTAAACAAATTGGATTTACTGATGATACATAGATAGAGCTGGTTATTACTGTATGTGTTTAGCACTATTGCAGAAATATGACCTGTTGCATTTATGCATGACTGAGTTTATTTGTTTATGTTAAAGCTGTATAATCCAAATGGATGGAAATACTTATTTGCATAAACAGAAATGAGAATTGGAGGAGAGACAATTTGATATATTTCCATCAAAAAAAAAAATCCAAACATGCTTCATTTTTTTTATGTATGCTATTTTTCTTTTCTATGACACTGTACTGAATTATGACCTGGACTTCTCGACGGGTTTCATGATATTCACTCACATTGTGTGCATAAAACAGTAATTTAACGTCAAAGGTGAAGCCACCTACAGCATCAGCTCCGCTCTCCATGTGTGATCAGGATCCTGAACCTCCTCTAGAGCCTCGAGGACCTGCGTGAGAGAAGAAACCAGGAGCCGTCTCTGTCCAGGCCTCAGGAACCGTCTGACAGACTGCAGATACAGCAGCGAGGCGTTGAACACCAGGAAATGATATCTAATAAAGAAAGAACGAGGCAGAGGAGAAGCAGAAAGAGACGGGAATAAAATTAGTCTGATTAATAATTTAAGATATCACTGTTGGGAAGATCAGAATCTGATTTCTCACTACATCTCAATTTATACTGTGAGCGACCTTAGATCTCAAAGCGTGTGAATGAGTAATGAGTGCATGAGCCTTTCAAAAAGCCACAGGAGGCCTCAATGTCCATGAGATATAAAGCAATAATTGCAGGACTGAGGACTCTATTCTGGAGTCACTAATTTATCCACCAGAGAACGGCGTGTTTTAGCAGCGAGTATCTGAGCTGTATTCCCTCTGACGAGCCTCTACAGAAGCAGTAAAGCAGGGATTACACATCCATCATCCAACAATTAGAAGTTTACAGTAGATATAACATCATATAACCGAGCCCTGCGTGCTGGACATCCCTTGATAGTGTGTTACTTTCCTAGTGTTAATATTTCAAAGTTAACTCCATGCGTAGTTGCTTAGTGTTTATGATTGATGATCTGACATCCTGCTTAAATATATAAAACCTCGACACTCGTGTTAAAGCCTCAAACTATTCCATTTCTATCTCAGAGGCTGTTACAAGGTGTTACAGAGGGTGTAAAAGGTGTATATGTATTTAGGAGAAGGAAAACTGCGGGAAAACTTTTTTTTTTTTTTTTTGTTGATTCTAAAAGAAGTCTCTTCTGCTCACCAAGGCTGCATTTAATTAATCAAAAATAGTGTAAAACATTGTAAAATATTATTAATAGTTTAAACCAGCTGTTTTCTGTGTAAATCTGTGTTAAAGTGTAATTTATTTCTGTGATGCTCCGCTGTATTTTCAGCATCATTCCTCCAGTCTTCAGTGTCACATGATCTTCAGAAATCATGAAAATATGATGATTTACTGCTCAAGAAACATTTCTGATTATTATCAATGTTGAACACAGTTGCTCATTATTTTTGTGGAAACTGTGAAACATTACCAAATTAAAATAATATTTTACAAAAGAAAGAAAACAAAATATACCCTTATTAAACAAGGATTGCATTCAATTGATCAAAGGTAAAGGTAAAAACATTTATAATGTTAAATAAGATTTCTATTTCAAATGCTGCTCTTTTGAACTTTTTATTGATCAAAGAATCCTGAAAAAGAAATTGTACCATGGTTTCCATAAAATACGTGTGTAAAAAAAATCATTGTTCTACTTCACAATAGTTTATCCTTCTTCTAAGAGTCCTGTAATCTCTTCTAGAGTTTCAGATGAGATCTCCGTAATGTCTCGAAGCGTGCTCAGATTCGTCAAAGATGCAATCATCAAAAGACAGAGGTCGCAAGCATTTCTTATGAATGCTGATAACTTCAGTTAACATCCCAATGAGTCTCCTAAACTATGAAAGAGTAACTCTTTCTTAATGAAGCGGGTCACATCATTTTTTTATTTATTAATCATGACAAGAGATGAGAGAGAAGAATGTCACGCTGTCTGGTCTCTGTTTCCCTGGGTGTCCACTAGTGGTCTCACTTCCCTATAGGCACCTCACCGCAGGCACTACATTTCCCACAAAGCCTTGTCCCTTCATCACAGTAATTGCACTCCTGTTAATTGCACTCAGGTGTCTTCACTTGATAGTCATTACCCTGCCTATATAATCCGGTCTGTTTCCATTTGTTTTCATGGAGTCCTTTTATTCCGTCACCCAGTTTCCTCGTCTTCCGAGTTCCTGTTCCCGTTCCTGGTCCTTTCCTGTTTGTTTGTTTGGATGGATTTTTGGTTTGACCCCTGCATGTTGGATTCTGAGTTGGATTACCCAAATAAACCCACACTGCATTTGGATCTCTCATCTCCTGCATTTCACTGGGTCTCCGATCGTAACAGACCCCATCAATGTCGAGATCCAGCAGTGTGGGACTTCATACCCGTTTCCCAGCCAATATGGTGGAACGAAGGGCACGTTACGTCAAATTGACCACCCTCCGACAAGAGGGGATTGAGGTGGGTGCTATGGCACAAATGTTCTGGACCCTAGCTGAGGGTATGGGATGTAATGATGCGGCCCTAAAGGACACTTTCAACACCGGGCTGGATGACCCAGTTCCTCGAAATGAAATGGAGCAGTTGGACGCTTACAATTTCTGGGAGTTTGTATTCTATTTACGACATCGGTCTCCGTGGAATACCCCAGCCACACCTGTCTCTCCCGGTGGGATGGCCGATTCTTGTTGAAAGAGTCGAGTCAGGTTCCCGTTGACCCTCCAGAGTCGAGTCAGGTTCCCGTTGACCCTCCAGAGTCAGGGCTAGTCACCGTTGACCCTCCAGAGTCAGGGCTAGTCACCGTTGACCTTCCAGAGTCAGGGCTAGTCACCGTTGACCTTCCAGAGTCAGGGCTAGTCACCGTTGACCTTCCAGAGTCAGGGCTGGTCACCGTTGACCTTCCAGAGTCAGGGCTAGTCACCGTTGACCTTCATGGGCAAAGTCAAGTCACCGGTAATCTTCATGGGCAAAGTCAAGTCACCGGTAATCTTCATGGGCAAAGTCAAGTCACCGGTAATCTTCATGGACAAAGGCAAGTCACTGGTAATCTTCATGGGCAAAGTCAAGTCACTGGTAATCTTCATGGGCAAAGGCAAGTCACCATTGATCTTCATGAACAAATGCAAGTCACCAATGATCTTCATGAGCAGAGTCATGTCACCATTGATCTTCATGAGTAGAGTCATGTCACCATTGATCTTCATGAGTCATGTCACCAATGATCTTCATGAACAAATGCAAGTCACCAATGATCTTCATGAGCAGAGTCATGTCACCAATGATCTTCATGAGCAGAGTCATGTCACCATTGATCTTCATGAGTAGAGTCATGTCACCATTGATCTTCATGAGTAGAGTCATGTCACCAATGATCTTCATGAGCAGAGTCATGTCACCATTGATCTTCATGAGTAGAGTCATGTCACCATTGACCTTCATGAGTAGAGTCATGTCACCAATGATCTTCATGAGTAGAGTCATGTCACCATTGATCTTCATGAGTAGAGTCATGTCACCATTGATCTTCATGAGTAGAGTCATGTCACCATTGATCTTCATGGGCAGAGTCATGTCACCAATGATCTTCATGGGCAAAGGCAAGTCACTATTGATCTTCATGAACAAATGCAAGTCACCAATGATCTTCATGAGCAGAGTCAAGTCATCATTGATCTTCCTGAATCCAGTCTAAACACCACAGAACTACCAGAGCCTCTCCATGCCTCTGCGGGAACTACCAGAGCCTCTCCACGTATTTGCTGAACTACCAGAGCCTCTCCACGTTTCTGCTGAACTACCAGAGCCTATCCACGTCTCTGCTGAACTACCAGAGCCTCTCCACGTATCTGCTGAACTACCAGAGCCTCTCCACGCCTCTGCTGAACTACCAGAGCCTCTCCACGTCTCTGCTGAACTACCAGAGCCTCTCCACGTCTCGGCTGAACTACCAGAGCCTCTCCTCGTCTCGGCTGAACTACCAGTCTTTCCTCATCTCTGCGGGAACTTCCAGAGCCTAGTCACGTCTCAGCCGAACTCTCTGAGCGCTCGACTGATCCTGTCGTGGCCACGGGGGCCACCCTTAACTTGTTCATGTTCTCTGTTTCAGACTTGCCTAACCAGACTTGCTCTCCAGTGTCATCGATCCCACTGTGGTGGTCTTCTGCGCCGCCCGGGTGGGCTTCTGTCTCGACCACACGGATGTGGTGGTCTTCTGCGCCACCCGGGGGGACTTCTGTTTCGACCACACGAATGTGGTGGTCTTCTGCGCCACCCGGGTGGGCTTCTGTTTCGACCACACTAATGTGATGGTCTTCTGCGCCGCCCTGGTGGTTTTCTGTCTCGACCGCACGGATGGGGTGGTCTTCTGCGCCGCCCTGGTGGGCTTCTGTCTCGACCGCACGTATGTGGTGGTCTTCTGCGCCGCCCCGGGTGGGCTTCTGTCTCGACCACGCGGATGTGGTGGTCTTCTGCGCCGCCCTGGGGGAATTCTGTCTCGACCGCAGGGCTGCAATTCCACTTTGCTCCTCTCTGGATTCCTGCCCTGTCGGTTCGGCCCTGGGGACTGAACGTTATGTCCTTCCTGGACTTGTGTTTTGTTGTTGTTTTGTTTTTTTGTTTGTTTTTGCTCCTTTTCTCTCTGTTTCCATCTATGGACCTGGCCCTCCGTCCCTCCCCCTGGTCCTCCGCCGCTCCTCCTCCCTCCTGGTCTCTGTGTTCCTTGGTCTCTTCTTGGGTTCGGGTGGAGCATCTGGTAGCTGCTCCGTGGAGGACGGGGTAATGTCATGCTGTCTGGTCTCTGTTTCCCTGGGTGTCCACTAGTGGTGTCACTTCCCCATAGGCACCTCACCGCAGGCACTACAATTCCCACAAAGCCTTGTCCCTTCATCACAGTAATTGCACTCCTGTTAATTGCACTCAGGTGTCTTCACTTGATCGTCATTACCCTGCCTATATAATCCGGTCTGTTTCCATTTGTTTTCATGGAGTCCTTTCATTCTGTCACCCAGTTTCCTCGTCTTCCGAGTTCCTGTTCCCGTTCCTGTTCCTTTCCTGTTTGTTTGTTTGGATGGATTTTTGGTTTTGACCCCTGCATGTTGGATTCTGAGTTGGATTACCCAAATAAACCCACACTGTATTTGGAACTCTCGTCTCCTGCGTTTCACTGGGTCTCCGATCATAACAAAGAATCAGCTTCAATCATCTGTTCTCTGTTCTTTAGTTTACTCTACCTGGACTTGTCTTTGGCAATCTCAATGGCCTTCAGATAGTACATCACAGCCTTATCCAAGTCCTCCTGGAAATAAAACAACAACACAAATAGGAACACAATTAAAGATGTGAGGGACAGATTTATTCAACATTGAAGTATTTTGAGATTGTATCGAGAATAACTCGAGTGCATCAACCTCAGAACTCACAATATGTCTGTCTTTGAAAAGTTTATAAGTTATTGTTAAATATTAAATCCCTATGGAGAAAATTAATGGAATTTAACTTGGGAACCCAACTGTTGGAGTAAGTGTTTGTTTACTGTCTCCAGTGAAAAGAGTCTCTGTGAGATCCTGTGTTTCCAGAGTTTCCTCTCATTATAAATAACATCTTATATGTTATCAAACATCGTATAGATTTTAAAATATTGCTTTTTATTTATAAAGCCCTGAATGGTTTAGCACCTCAGTATTTGAATGAGCTCCTTTTACATTATAATCCTCTACGTCCGCTACGTTCTCAAAACTCAGGCAATTTGATAATACCTAGAATATCAAAATCAACTGCGGGCGGCAGATCCTTTTCCTGTTTGGTGCCTAAACTCTGGAATAACCTACCTAACATTGTTCGGGAGGCAGACACACTCTTGCAGTTTAAATCTAGATTAAAGACCCATCTCTTTAACCTGGCTTACACATAACATACTAATATGCTTTTATTATCCAAATCCGTTAAAGGAGTTTTAGGCTGCATTAATTAGGTAAACCGGAACCGGGAACACTTCCCATAACACCCGATGCACTTGCTACATCATTAGAAGAATGGCATCTACGCTAATATTTGTCTGTTTCTCTCTTATTCCGAGGTCACCGTAGCCACCAGATCCAGTCTGTGTCCAGATCAGAGGGTCACTGCAGTCACCCGGATCCAGTACGTATCCAGACCAGATGGTGGATCAGCACCTAGAAAGGACATCTACATCCCTGAAAGACAGCGGAGACCAGGACAACTAGAGCCCCAGATACAGATCCCCTGTAAAGACCTTGTCTCAGAGGAGCACCAGGACAAGACCACAGGAAACAGATGATTCTTCTGCACAATCTGACTTTGCTGCAGCCTGGAATTGAACTAATGGTTTCGTCTGGTCAGAGGAGAACTGGCCCCCCAACTGAGCCTGGTTTCTCCCAAGGTTTTTTTCTCCATTCTGTCACTGATGGAGTTTCGGTTCCTTGCCGCTGTCGCCTCTGGCTTGCTTAGTTGGGGTCACTTCATCTACAGTGATATCGTTGACTTGATTGCAAATAAATGCACAGACACTATTTAATTGAACGGAGATGACATCACTGAATCCAATGATGAACTGCCTTTAACTATCATTTGCATTATTGACACACTGTTTTCCTAATGAATGTTGTTCAGTTGCTTTGACGCAATGTATTTTGTTTAAAGCGCTATATAAATAAAGGTGACTTGACTTGACTTCTCAGACTGACAGGTTTAGAGTTCAGAGGTCAAAGACTGATGTTCTTTAATGAGTCCAGCAGACGGTTTGGACTTACCGCTGTGTTAATGGAGCGTGAGGAGATGAGCTGACCCTGGCACAGATACGCTCGACACAGGAACTGATTGACTGGAGGTTTCCCTTCCAAGTACATCATCAAACAGTCCTGTGTGATCTCCCAACAGCCCAGCTGACAACACAACACACAAAAGATGATGAGTGTGTCAGACGTCCTGCATGCTGATCACAACCAGGTTTAGTATAGTTAATTAAAACTAAAATCATTACAAATATGTTACTTGTAATAAAAAACCATTAACAGAATAAGATAAAATAAAAAAATAAAAATCTTGTTTTACCTTAATTTAGTTAAACTTGCATTAAAATAACTAACAATTAAATAAAAGTTAATAAAAACTACATGTACCACATTTTTTCGGACTATAAGTCGCACCTAAGTATATGTCGCATCAGTCCAAAAATACGTCATGACGAGGAAAAAAAAAACATATATAAAAACATATATAGATTTATGTTTTCAGTGTAGACTACAGGAGCACTGAGCGGCATAAGAGCGCCCTCTCGCGGCTGTAGACGGTAATGTTTTCTCTTGGTTCATTTCTCTTGGTTCATGTCAAATTAATTTTGATAAATGAGTCGCACCTGACTGTAAGTCGCAGGACCAGCCAATCTATGAAAAGAAGTGCGACTTATAGTCCGGAAAATACTGTATACAGACATAAAAAGAAACAAAAAATGACAAAAACACAAACAAATGACTAAAACTTTAACTAAAATGAAAGTAAAAAAAAAAAAAAAACACACCTGAAAATTCCAAAGTTAAAAACTATAATGATACTAAAACAACAGTGATCACAACACACAAACTTAGTGAAATAGCCTGATTGATTTTTTAAAAATATGCAGTATCTGTGTGCACATTATATGCTTTTTTGCCATTATTCAAGTTCAGTTAAATGAACAATATAAATTGGTTCAAAACAGCTTCAAAGCAGCTTTAATGTTTATGATTTCTTTGTGCAAATGTTCTGTACTGGACTGCTGTGGATTATTGTGATGTTTTTATCAGCTGTTTGGTACTCTCATTCTGACGGCATCCATTCACTGCAGAGCATCCATTGATGAAGGACTGATGCAATGCTACATTTCTACAAACCTGATGAAGAAACAAACTCATCCTGATCTTGGATCACCTGAGGATGAGCACATTCTCAGCACACTGTATTTTTACTGACATTCAAGCTCGAAAAGGTTTGAGCTCATAACATACTACAGTGGCTATAATGAACATCTACCACTTTACTGAAATTAATGAAACTATCAAGACCTATACTGATGAATAATCAGTGCATGCATATTGAATAAATATAGAGTGAATCCAGGTAAAAGTTCTGTCTGAAATGAAGCAGAAAGTGTGTCTGATTAATATCTCAGGATGTGCTGATGGTTTATTGTGGCACCTGTAGAGATTGTTCAGCACACAGCACACAGAGATCAGACAGAGATCTTCCATCAGACGCTGCTGGAGCTGGAGCTCGGATCAGATCATACGCTTTCCTCACAAACACAGCATCTGACAACACAAACACACCTCGATCTGACTTTATTATACAGACTCCTGTTTTAATATCACAAGAAATATAAATATCACAAGAACATAATTCCTTAAGAAATAATTCACTATTTTAAAAATAACGTTATGTGTTTAAAATCAACCACTGCACTGCAAGCGATTTCAATATAAGATAATAAAACTAACACTAACAATGTAAGATAATAAAATAATAAACACATAATTACCTCTTTTCTCCTGAGCTTTTGCTAAATATTGTCGGATGCGAAGATCCATTTCAGAGCAGCAGCTCCGCGGTTAAAGTTGACGTTAAAAAGAAATCTATTGATTTGTGTTTATTATTTACCTCTTGTTTATGTTTTGTGTTGCGCTGAGTAACTCGGAGAGTTTGTACGCGTCTCTTAGCAACGGGACGCTGAACGGAAAGCGCGCAGGGTCAAACGCGTTTCCTAAAACAGTCCAGACTTAACACGTGTTATAAGTATTAAACGTTTAATATCCCTAATAACATTTATTTACTCTATATTACTATATCTTATTATTATATTACTTTATAAATATGTACATGGATTAAAAGTAACTACATATTTAAAAAGGTGCAAACATGCTGCTCATTCAACCAGTCATCATTTCTTCAAAATGTTGAACATTTTGATACGTTTTTAAAATAAATAAAAATACTGCATGTGTGTTTTGTCTCAGTTCATCACACATCTCTAAAAACAAATTAAATAAATAATAATATAAAATAAACTAAACATTTCCCAAAATAACCTTGAGATAATTTCAAGATAAATGTTGATTGTAACTATGAACTATATTGATAAGAATGATGTAGAAGTATTCACTATGAAGCTTACGCTGGTGATGAACCGGAGAGAAAACATATTTCACAGTAAATTGTCTACTTTTCAGCAGGCAGAAAAAAAAAGTGATTTAAAGCTTGTTGTTTTGTAGCAAGTCAGTTAGCATCAGCTGATAAAATGTTATGTCAAATAGGCTATTATAATTTTGAAATTCATAAGTATTGATTGTATTATTTTTAATTTTAAGCAAAAACGGTCAGTACTCTGATTTGGCAGAAAATGTGTAAGGTAAATTGCTTTGTAAGACTGGGGGGTATTTTACCTCAACTGATGGGTAACAGCTTTTTTGATAAAAATCGAATAACATTTCTTCCTATTTTGTTTAGAATATTCTGAACACATTTAACTTTTGTTTCACATAAAAAAAAATTACACAGTCCTTGAGGGAAGTGTTTTTCCCGGCTCTGCCCTATATCACCATTTTAAGGCATTATTTTAACTAAATATGATATATAGTCAGATTAAAACTAACTACCAATAAATAAAGGTGCAAAACAGCATTTATGCATATCTTTTTTTTCTTCTTTTTTTTTCAAATGTTTAATATTTAAAATAATAATAATAATGTTTTTAAAAAATAAAATAAATAAAAATGCAACTTGTCTTCCTCAAAAGTTCATCATCCATCTCTGGAAAAAAAATGTATTAATCACAATCTTAATCTCAAATTTCCCTTGATGTTTGGTATCTTATTAACCAAAGCCTAATGAGATGCAGATATTATAGACAGGGTTTGTCTCATTAAATGAGTTTCAAAGACTTCAATTAACTGTGAGATTTACAGTAGTGCATCTGAGGTGAAAGATAGACTGAGCTCTAAACATCTCTTGATTTATTAATTTGCAATACATGTACTAACAGCAATCTGAATTTAGTAAATTACACCGAGCTCTTTTGTTCCCAGCTGGTTGTACATTGGTTTGCAAATTTATGACAATCTGCAAATCCTTTACATTTTACAGTATTCAGAACAGAGGAAAATACAAAGCAGAAAATTAAGCAGCTATAAAATTATTAGTTATAAACAACATATAAACATCTAGAAAAAAAAAGTATTTAAGGAGAAATATATCAACATCTCATTCTGCACGAATACAAATGTTTCCCATGAGATCCGCGTGCAATCACTTGATTTTTAGTTTTCCTTATTACAGTGAAAATGAGTTTTGGTCATACAGATAAGAATAAGACATTAATAGAAACTGTAAAGTTTCACTTTCAATGGGTCAAATAAACAAATTAATTCCAATTTAATTTAAATCTAATGTAACATTCTAATTTTGTCAGTTAACAGTCAGTGATTGCTTAATGAGTGTTAGGAGTCGGTCAGGAAAATGAACATCTCTAAATTCTTGTGTCCCCATCTCACAGTCTGTTGATTGTGTGTCTGTGACGTCTCTGAAGCGGCTCCTTATTCACCATCAGCTGATCCTGAGGAAACTGAACTGACGTCTAAACACTGAGAGTCCTATAATAAAACAGACAGACAGACACATATGAGTCTGAGACATTACGGCTGTCAAATCACATCAGCAGATCCAGCTCCGAAAACACACAGTATATTCATATTACAGCCAGAGATTAATAACAGTAAATGATCAACAACTACTATCACCTAGAGACACTGTAAAACATTAAAATATTCATATATTCAAAATCAGTCACATCACAGATTATAAACAAAACTTAAATAAACAAACACTCACAACAGGATAATGTCTCCAGTTTATAATGTGGATCCATCTCCAGATCAGAGAGTAAGTTCTTACTAGAATCTCCTAGTTTATTTCCAAACAGAATCAGTTCTCTCAGGTGTGAGGGGTTTGATCTCAGAGCTGAAGTCAGAGCAGCACAACCTTCATCTGTGACGTCACAATCACTCAACCTGTAGAGAACAATGACACAGTGTTAATTGTAGTTGAAGTGTGTGTAATTTGTTATTGACTCTGGTCTCAGAGCAGGAGAGCCCTGGGGCTTCAGCCCTGCCTAAACCAATGGTTAATGTGGCCCTGTCAACATCAGAACCAATGACTTTTGCAAACCAATTAATTTTAAAACTAAAAAGCTGAGGCCGAACCCTTCATATTCACTTTAAATGTGCTTCATGTGTGAGTTATGTATGATCTTACCACAGTTTCTCCAGTTTAAAATGAGGATCCTGTAGTACATCAGAAAGCAGCTTCACTGAATCTGTTAGTTTATTCTTAGACAGATCTAGTTCTCTCAGGTGTGAGGGGTTTGATCTCAGAGCTGAAGTCAGAGCAGAACAACCTTCATATGTGACGTCACAATCTCTCAACCTGTAGAGAACAATGACACAGTGTTAATTGTAGTTGAAGTGTGTGTAGTTCGTTATTGACTCTGGTTTCAGAGCAGGAGAGGAGATATAATGACAAGCATTGTCACATACTGCTGCTGACAGAATGAGATTTCTGCATATTGATGCTCAATGCTGCTGTCTGAAACTGTCATGTGCTTCAGGACTGAACAGACACACAGAGCTGAATGTGAGATATTGTTTCATAGTGATAGAAGGACAGATCTGTCTGGAGAAACAGTCACTTGCTCCTCTAATAAACACCTACAGAAGGACATCAGCTTCACAGGAGCCACGTGTTCCTCATTACATCTCATTTATTAACTCTTGGGATCAAACACAGAATTTTGTCATGTTTGGTCTCATCTGGTAGATTAAAACTTAATAGAAATTTGTTGAACTCAATAGAGATTCTCAATGTCTTAATGTACAAAGTCAGAACTATTGCCTACACAAGATCATGTTAATGAACTTTTCGTCTGGCTCATCACCTGTTTACCTCCAGTTTTATTGTCTTTGGAGTTTATTTTCCAGTTTGATTAACTTTCTTTTCTTAAATAAGGCTTTTCTCAGGAAATAAGACCGGAATGGACAAGGGATGTGATCGGTCCTGGAGGATCACAGAGTTTAGCTTCAACCCTGATTAAACTCACCTGCTGTATCTTTCTAGTGATCCTGAAGACACTGATTACTGTGTTCAGAAAGACTGGATTAACACACAGGTGAACAGGACACTAGAGCAGAGGGAGACCCAGATGAAATACTGCTCTCCCTGGAACATGATTTCAACCAAGGATAGGCTTTAAATCGGCCCGCGTCATGATCCGGCCCTGTGTTCAGCTGTGTTTAATTGGGACTGTGGCCCTCCAGGATCGAGTTTACCTCTCCCTGATATAAGAGGAACATGAAACTGCTGTTCCCTTTTGAAGGAACTTCGAACTGCGTCTTCTAGGGGTCGCTTTGTGGAACACCTCGTCGTGACCAGTGTCTGAAGCATACATTGAAAAAACACCAACTTGTTGGCCGGCGACAGCCTCCGACGTCACTACCGGCGCGACTATAAACAAGCACCGGGAGAGCACGTCATTCACCTTCTTCGTCTTCACTGACTGTTTTGTTTGAAGCGTGCATCTGAAAGAACCGGTAAGGGCGATCTTTCTCTGTTTATCATGGCGACAACTAGCAAGCGTTTAGACAATGTGTGCATCCGTGTTGCCGTTATTTGACACCCGATGACACACGCGATCTTTGCGTCATTTGTTTGGGTAAAGAGCACGGACGCGATGTCTTTTAGGAGGCAATCTGCATGCATTGTGAGCGTTTTTTCAATGGAAAAAATGGAAAAAAAAGGCACCCATCTGCATCCCGCGGTGAGGTACTGAGGTTAGTGCTCTGCTGGGTTTTTACCCAGGGAAAGCAGGAGATATTTGAGGATGGTGAAGAAGCTAAGGCTGAGCCTTCTCAATTCTCCTGCCCTGCGTATGTAGAGCTGTTGGAGGTTATCGAGCGAAAATTATCATTTTTTTTAATCTATTTTTATAAATAATTTATAAATAATTTTTATCTATGGATTTTTTTTCTTTCTGCAGGGGAAACATCCTCTCTTAATCTCCCTCCTTGCCATCTAAGCCCCTTAAGAAAATCATCTCGCTTAAATGGCAAGGCATACGTGGTAGCAGGTCAGGCTGTGGCTTTATTACACACAATGCTGGTGCTTCAAGCATATCAGACTGATCTGCTAAGAGACCTGGATAGAGGCAGGGGCCTTTTTTCTGATCAGGTAGCCGAGCTGCACCGCACCATGGCAGCAGCGGAGAGACATCTGTGGATGAACCTGGCAGACATCGGGAGGAAAGAAAAGGCTTTCTTCTTGATGATCAGGTTTCGCCTTCTGAACTTTTCGGTATTTCCGTTGAGACTGCGATTTGAGAAGTTCAGGGAGACGATGGCACACTCTGCTGCTTTCAGATTCTTCGTTCCACGAAGGTCCAGGTCTGAGCCCGAACAACATAGGGGTCCTGGCCTGTCTCGATCTGAGGATCAAAGACGGGCACAGAAGGCTAGTGTCGCAATTTGAGAAGTTAGGTGGAAACTTTTCGCATAACAGTCTCCCATGCTGGACCTATAATGTTTTTATGGTTCTATGTTCATAGCAACCACCTGACTGATGGTCCAAACTAAAAGGAGGCGCCCCTTGAGCGGGGCTCCAGCGCAGGAGGGTGGATGAGTAAATGTAACCCTCTCTGTATATACTTATGTATATTAAATTGCTGGTGGTTACGTGTCTACTAATAATCTCTGTGAGTTTCCTTTGCAGTGCTCAGTTACAGTGTTTACTAAACACTCGCCAGCACCAGCCATCCGGCTTCATGTTCCGGTATTAGGCGGCTGAGATCACAGGTTTCTGAGGGAGCCTCCTTGATCATCAGGCCTGGCACAGCACTGCAGGGAAATTTATGGATGTCTGGCCAGGTCACCCTGAGGGGTCTCCTGGCCGCTTAGTGGTGCTGTCGCATCTAGTGGGAAGTGGAGGTGGCAGTTACAGAAGTCTTCTTGTAAATGCTGCCTCAGGTGATGCTCCCCTCGCCCGAGGTTTGTAAAATTGAGCTTGCCTCTCCCATGTGATTCAGCGCCTCTGCGATGCTTAGGAACATTTAAGTACACACGCTAAGCTTTGTGTACTTTCTCAAAACCACATGGTGGTCAGTGTGCACGTGAACACTTTGCGCACTTTCTAAAATCTACGCAAGACTCGCAAGACTCTGCAAACTTTCTGAAATCTTGTACGATAAGGGTTACGCGCTCCGCTTTGTTCACTTTCTTGAGATGATTAGACCTTGGTTCCTTGGGCTGCATTCAGCCAGTGTGTATTTGTTTATACACCTCAAGCATCGCTTCCCTCAACATGAGGGGCTATTTGGGTGATTCTCGTGGTAATTTAGCAGTGCTCCCCTTTTTCCAAAAAAGGGTTGCCTATGAGCACGCTACTCTGAGCTCGGAGTTCTCCTCTCATATGAGACTGAGTTCTCTGTTTTTTCCCCAGAGTGCTCCAGTATTGTTTCAATAGATCGAGTTGGTGACTCTCAATCATACTGTTTTGAGATACACTATTCCATCCATGAGCTGCTCTATCAGAGTGCCATGAGAGCCCCTCCTTAGAACAGTATTTGAAAAACCATGCTATGGAAAGTGTGCACGTGAAGTCTTTGCACACTTTCTGAAATCTACACTGTGGTAAGTTCGCACGCTAGTATCCTGCGTTCTTTCTAAAATCCTATATGGTGAGGGCTTCGCGTGGTTGCGTCGTGCCCTTTCTTGAGTTGGTAAAAGCCCCGTTCATCTTGGGCGCCACTCCACCTATGTATCCTCGGATACCTATCTACACAGGGTGTTGCTACTAGAGAACTGTCGAGACAGCTCTTTCAGCAAGCTTATGCGTAAGTTAGCGGTAGCCCCTGTGTGACAGGCAAGACTTGGTAGAAATGCTAGGTTCTTAGCCGTATCTTTCCTGATTCCAAGCCTTCAGCTCTACCCTGGGCCGAGGCCCTAACAATTAAGTTGGGTATGTAGCTTAGGCCTTTTGGCCGTAAGGGGTACTGTCACAGACAGCCGTCTAAACATCCCAGGGGCAACTACCATGGAAATGGTAGAGTTGGTACTTAGTGGTCACCATGATTCTGGCCTGCACTCCCCTCAGCATGGCGGCATGGGTATACTGTTCCCCAAAGCGACCCCTAGAGGACGCAGTTCGAAGTTCCCTCGAAAGGGAACTGTCTCAGGTTACGAATGTAACCATAGTTCCCTGAGTAGGGAACGAGACACTGCGTCCTCTAGCTCCCTGCCATGCTTCGGACGCAAGCTTCAGACGAAGAAGTGAATGACGTGCTCTCCCGGTGCTTGTTTATAGTCGCGCCGGTAGTGACGTCGGAGGCTGTCGCAGGCCAACAAGTTGGTGTTTTTTTCAATGTATGCTTCACACACTGGTCATGACGAGGTGTTCCACAAAGCGACCCCTAGAAGAAGCAGTTCGAAGTTCCCTACTCAAGAAACTATGGTTACATTCGTAACCTGAGACAGTTTTTCGCATTTGGCTCCCAAACTCTGGAATAGGCTTCCTGTTAATGTTCGGGGTTCAGACACACTCTCCCTTCAAACAAATCTCTTTCCCCAAGCATTCAAATAATACATCTCATAATTTCTGACTGCAGTTGTATCTGATCAAACGTGTTTTGAAGACCTCAGATGATGATAACCCTGAAACAACATACAGAACTAACAAATATTGTAGTACTAACAAATACTACAAGTGTGATCATATAATAATTGCTGTTAATAGTGTTCATCGTCTGGTTGACTACATCTTGTATTCAATTTTTCCCAAAATTTCTGTCATATGCACATAAACTGACAGTCACCACTGATAAGCTACTACTAAATATTGAAGAAACATAATTTTCTGTAAAGTTGCTTTGCAATGATTTGTATTGTAAAACGCGCCATACAAATAAACTTGAAATGAATTAATTGAAATAGAGCAGCAAATAAATATATAAAATAAAAATACGTTTTATAGGTCTTGAGGATCTTTCCTTTTATCAATGATAATGCTGAACACTGAAGTGATTATAACTTTCATTTACTCATTGATCACTGTAATACTGAGTTAAAACTCAGTAAAAAACACATTCAGACTCTTGTCTGTTCAACTCTAAACCTCTGAGATATTCATCCTCCAGTAAGTCACAGAGACTCTGGATTACTATTTTACATGCTATCTTAAAGTTCATTATTGATCAAACTATCATAAGTAAAGCATGTGATGTAATGGAAATTAGTGAAATTAACTTAAAGAGATAGTTCACCCAAAAATCTAAATTATGTCATTAATAACTCACCCTCATGTTGTTGCAAACCCGTGAGACCTCAGTTTATCTTCGACCTCAGATCTCAGTTCTTGACTCGTGAAAGAGTCAATCTTTCATTCATTATCTGGCTCAGCTCGGTGTTCATCTTCAGTTCTCTCTTCACAGCAGTTCAGTCAGTGTACTGTTTGAGTGCATGAATTACTCCGGGATATTGGTTTGTTTGAACTCAGAGCGAGTGTCAGCCACATTAAAAAAAGTTAACAGCTTAAGTCATTTGTGGATTAATGCGTATTGGAGACGCGAACTGATTAAAACGATTCAGTTCGATTTGGTGAACTGGTTCAAAAAGATCTGGTTACATCAAATGATTCGTTCGTGAACCGGATATCCAGCTGCTTTGTTTTGAACTCTCTCACAACAGACACGGAAGAGAAGACAATGCTGAATAAAGACGTAGTTTTTGCTATTTTTTGAGAAAAATGTATTTTCGATGCTCCAAAATATTGTAACCGACCCTCTGATGTCACATGGACTACTTTGATGATGTTTTTCTTACCTTTCAGGACATGGACAGTAGACCGTACACACAGCTTCAATGGAGGGACTGAGAGCTCTCGGACTAAATCTAAAATATCTTAAACTGTGTTCTGAAGATAAACGGAGGTTTTACGGGTTTGGAACGACATGAGGGTGAGTGAGATGGGTATAAACGGAGGTCGGAGCCAGCTCCAAATGGGTGGGACTTCAGCTCCAAGTGGGCTGTACAAACCTCCAGAGCCTTTTGATTGGTTTATTTAATGTCATGGGGTTAATGCACGCTGCAAATCCCCCCCCCCCTCCAAAAAAAAAAAAAAAAAGACGACGTCAACTTCCCAAGGCTTTTCAGCGTCAAGAAAGAGGAGTTTGAAGGGGTAAGTTTAGACTTGTACAACGTATTACAAGTTGTGAAAAAGTGCAGTAGTGCGTAGTTAAATCATGATTACAAGCTCATTGCATTCAATTTTGAAAATTGGAGGACATTCATGTGCAATTTTACCTTCAAAACTCATATTTATGATTATTCCGAGAGCACATTAAGACCGCATTAGCAGCACAGATAAATTACGTCTTTATTGTGTCTTACCCTTTTGTGCTAAATATTTCTGCAATACATATAAAGGATTTACGCTGCAGATTACGGACACTGAAGACCATAAGCAGGTATTGTGACTAACGTTACGTAAAATATGTAGGCCTATGTATTATAACTGCACTGATATTTAAGCGATCAATAACTATTAATAGATTTAGTACAGTGTTCCATAAGAATGAGTCTTAGTTAAAACTCCTAACTGATAATGCTTGATAATGCATTGTTTCAAAACCTGCTGTTACTGTATATTTTTAAAATGTTATCTATTTTTACGTGTAACGTTAATCCAAATAATGTAATGCAATTGAAAAATTTGGTTTAATTACCAAATTCATTTCTCAATTTAATAATCATAACAGTGGATATATGAGGATAACTGCAGTGTCCACTACCATGCATTACATATCAACAGGTGTAGAATTAATTTTGTCATTGTAGGAAACACAAACAAACAAAAACATTATGTGTAAACTTTGTGTTACAGAAAGTTCAAGTCTGGGTGGCCAGAAGTTACATTTCAGTGACCTGGTTACCGCCTCTCTCTGCAAACACAAAGGATCACTTTCCTGTAAATTTTTTTTTGTTCTTTCTATGCATCAAGATGTGTAATTTATTTTTTCTGAAGATTTTTGTCTAATGTGTGTGTGTGTGTGGGTCTTTGTGTGGATAAATTATGTTCATACTTTAAAGGTGGACATTTGCAACAGCGCTTGTCCCTAAAATTGCTCCAGGGGTATGGTCAGAGACTGTCCTAAATGACAAATGATGGAATGTAAATGACATTACATTCTGTAGACGTCTCACATAAATGTGCATTGTACTTTATTTAATGCTAACTTGTCAACAGTGAATTATTTTAGGATGTCATTGGACTGAATGTTTAGTGACTAATGACACTTCATTCCAGTAAAATAGAATTCATAGCCTTGGAGTGAAAGCAGCAGCAAAGTGTTCCAGTGCTGATAAAAATCAAGCAGGTTAAAACCTCAGGTTCCTTAAATATCTGTTCTACAGGATAGTTTGGGGTTTTGAATGGTTTTGAAGTCTGATGCTCACCAGGCCTTCATTTATTTGTTCAGAAATCCAGTAGAAACAGTCATATTGTAAATTGTAATAATATTTTACAATAACTCTTTTCTATTTGAGGCAGCAGCGGATCTACCCCAATCATCATTAACGGGACCCCAGTGGAGAGAGTGAGCAGCTTCAAATACCTTCAAATGCCCTGCAAAGAGTAGCTGAGCACATGTCCAGAACATCTCTCCTCTCTCTGCAAGACATCCACACCAGGAGATGTAAATCTAGGACTGTTAAGATCCTTAAAGACCTCACCCACCCTGGAAATCCACTGTTTAATCTGCTACAGTCAAGCAGACGCTTCTGCAGTCTGATGGCAAAGACGGAGAGGCTCAGGAGGAGTTTCTTCCCTCATGTTATCAGACTGCTAAACATGGACATTAAACACACTGCACTTTATAGACTGGTTGTTTAGGGCTACCCAATAACTCTCTGCACACTGCACTTTTTTGACAACCTAACTATGCAACTCATCCTCGCTGCACATTGTTTACATCTCTACAAATCATCTGTGTAGCAGTTTAATACAGTATATTGTGTATATTTCATTATTTGTATTTAAATATCTCCAAAAAAAAAAACTTTTTATTTTTTTCCTGTTGTTTCATTATTTGTATTTAATTTTCTCTTATTTTTTTGCACAGTCTAAAAAGAGTATGCCAGACTTACATTTCACTGCTTTTTGCATGTCATATATCAAATAAAACTTGAATTTTTATTGGTGTGGAGTGTTACCTGTGATTGAGTTGGTGATAAAAAGGAGATGGGGAAAAAAGTGTCTTAAATTGGACTTTGGTACCAATAATATTTTCCTCTTAAGTCTTGGAATTTTTTTTATTATTATTAATTCTTGTATTACTATTTAGATTTTTTTTCTTCTTTTTTAAATTAAATGTTTATTTGTAAAATTTACTTCCACGTGTGGCCTTTTGTAATGTTGTTTTATCTCCTAGAGCCAAGGGGGTTGTAACAATCTAAACAATATAATTCTCCCTCAAATTTCAAACTTGCATTAAAGAAAAACATTAACATACAGTAAACATTTTATTACTCTAAATTTTATTACTCCAAATAGTAATGGGGGAAGTCGTGGCCTAATGGTTAGAGAGTCTGACTCCCAATCGAAAGGTTGTGAGTTCGAGTCCCGGGCCGGCAGGAATTGTGGGTGGGGGGAGTGCATGTGCTCTCTCCACCTTCAATGCCACGACTTAGGTGCCCTTGAGCAAGGCATCGAACCCCCAACTGCTCCCCGGGCGCCGCAGCATAAATGGCTGCCCACTGCTCCGGGTGTGTGCTCACAGTGTGTGTGTGTGTGTTCACTGCTCTGTGTGTGTGCATTTCGGATGGGTTAAATGCAGAGCACAAATTCTGAGTATGGGTCACCATACTTGGCTGAATGTCACGTCACTTTCACTTTCACTTACTCATTCATTTTCTTGATACTGATATAATTATAAAATATAATTTAATATACTTGAATGTTTGCAGTTGTCACAAAATTATATAACAACCTCTTGTTAATAAAATTTAAACTACAATGAAAAACAATAAATCTGTTTTTCATTAGTATCGCTTCTTTATGCCATCCTCGTTCGCGCGCACCCCGGCAATGACGCAATGTTAAATTTCCGCATAAACTCCGCCCATTTGTAAAGTCCCGCCCACTTGCGGCAAAAGCTCCTCCCACTTGGAGGTCTCCGGGCTGCAGCGATACCTACTTGGGGTGAGTTATTAATGACATAATTTTGATTTTTGGGTGAACTATCCCTTTAATCAGAGTAAATTCTGCTGAAATATAGTGTGTTTATGGAACATTGCTGATTTTATTCTTAGAATTGACATTAAATGATGGTTTACTGAGGACAAAGACGTGACTATCAGAGAGATCTTACCTCAGTTTCTCCAGTTTACATTGAGGATCCTGTAGTACATCAGAAAGCAGCTTCATTGAATCTCTTAGTTTATTCCACGACAGATTCAGTTCTCTCAGGTGTGAGGGGTTTGATCGCAGAGCTGAAGTCAGAGCAGCACAACCTTCATCTGTGACATCACAATCCCACAACCTGTAGAGAACAATGACACACTCTTCACTCTCTCAGATCAGATCAGTTTAGCTGTGAAAAATCACAGAACACAAAACATGATCATAAAAACATGTCTCATTCAAGCAGGATTAATTATATTTATCATATGCACTACAGCATATCTGTATTTTATGCAAAATGTCTGTCTTATGCAAATCTGTCCTAATTGATGACACTTTTCACTACATCAGTGTTTCCAAAACACACTAGGACAGGGGTTTTCAACCTTGTATACGAGGATACTCATCAAGACAGCCATTATTGCACCTGTTCTGAGACAGCTTTGTTTGTATGCTTCAGTTGTGTGATAAAGCTTGAGATCTTATTTTAACCTGGTGAAAAAAAAAGTAAATGAACAGTGCACGAGACTATATTAGTTTTTTTTTTTTTTTTAATCCATCTAACCGGACCACATAACAGGACTCTCAAAGCCTTGACATCCGGGTATCAGGGAGATAAGGCAGTAAATTAGCTAATTTACTTTGCTTCGTAATTGCTTATCCCGTGCAAATGCACAACATGAAATTCCGATGTGGGGGGTCATTTCAAAATCACACAAAGGCCCCAGATAAAACTAATCCTGTACGAACTGATTAACTGCCCATTCTAATGACGGACAAAACACAAACTACCTCTGACATTCACTCCTCAAAAAACATTTGAGCTTTTTTTTATGTTATGTGCAAGTTTCTTATTATATATATATATATATATATATATATATATATATATATATATATATATATATATATATATATATATATATGAAGCCAAAATTATCGGGGGAATTTTTTTGTGCCGTGGTGTACCATGGAATATTTTACTTATCAAATCTATGCTGTGGCAGCTGTGGCCTAATGGTTTGAGAATTGGATTAATTACCCAAAGGTCACAGGTTCAAGTCTTGGTGCTGGCAGGAGCTGTTGGTGGGAGGGATTTGATAAACAGCACTCTCTTCCACCTTCAATACCCATGGCTGAAGTAAGGTCTTCACAGTGCACCCGGGACCCATACAGGTTCGGGTCTATATTTTAAATGATTAGCCGGGTCAGGTCCGAATCTACTACTTCGGGTCCCAGGTCTATTTAACGTTTTATGCAATCATCAGACTCGGAGAACACCCTGCCGTGATCAGACACTGCTTTTGTTTTTTGTAACTTGCAACTTGTAAAATTAGGAAAAGAAAAGTGTGAGCCAAAAAACAGAAAACAAAAGCGATCTCTCTCTCTCTCTCACTCTGCCTTTAGAAGCAAAGTGCGCAGACTCAGAGTTAATGCAAGTGCACGCGCAGTAATAATTGATATGTTCATGAGCAATGTGCGAAAAAAGCTAGCTTAAAAAAAATGAGTATAAAGAGGGAAAACCTAAGTCACCACTTCTGTCTGGGCATCCTTCATGCATATTGTAAAGAAACATCAGAAAAAAGTGAGTGCAGTTAAGTGTAGGCTAATACGCGTTACGCACTGTTGAAGTTTGATTCAGCAAAAACTGGCACATCGCATCTTTTAAAGCACACCAGGTCATGTGGTACAAATGTTTTGACCCAATCTTCAGTGGCGCCTTTTCTTAGATTAGACGTAGTTCCAAAAAAAGCAAAGGATACGATTTTTGAAAAATGCACTTAAGTCTGCGCAAATTTAAGGGCATTCAGCATGTTTGAATCTCCCGCGTTCACCGACTCATTTATAGTATAATAATATAAATGAACCATTTAATCTTAAAGTTTTATTGGTCAGATTCAGACTCAACGCAGAGCAGAGAGCACAGGGATGATAGCAAATAAAATAACTTCAGCGGCCATGACACTGAACTAGCAATCGTTATTATAGTTTAAAAGGGCAAACAGTCGAAGTTATTATGCGAGTTAACTCGAGTCAGAATGTACATGTGCACAGTTGCATTTGTCATCCGTCACAGTGACATCAAGTGGACTTTTGAAGCTGAAATAATGAGTGGATTAAGCTTGGACTTGGAATAAAGAGAGGATTAACATGGATAACTTTTATGTCGGAGGATTGTAATGCATCACAGGCAGTCAGGTACAAGGAAGAGACACTACGGCTCCTTAAATTAGGTAAGACAAAAAGTTGTATTTTTGCAACAGGTTTATTGACTTGTAATAGCAATTTAAGGTGGAATATGTGACAATTGGGTCCAGTTGGGTCTGTGTCTTCCAGACGGGTTCGGGTCCAGCTTTCAAATAATAGACGGGTCCAGGTCGGATCCGGGTAGGCATTTCTCGGATCTACACGGGTCCAGGTCCAGCATTTGAAATTATAGACGGGTCCGGGTCATTTCGTTGCAGTACATTACGGGTCTCTTTAGAGTTCAGGCAAAAAAAATGTGAACCTTGAAGATCTCTAGGCTGAAATGCCCTTGGGCAAGGCACTAAACCCCCAGTTGCTCCCAAGGTACTGGATATATATCTGCCTACTGCTCTGCGTGTGTCAAGTCAAGTCACCTTTATTTATATAGTGCTTTAAACAAAAAAGGATTGCATCAAAGCAATTGTACAACACTAATTAGGAAAACAGTGTGTCAATAATGCAAAATGACAGTCATTGAATACAGTGATGTCATCATCTCAGTTCAGTTTTGCAATTAAGTCAACGATATTGCTGTAAATGAAGTGACCCCAACTAAGCAAGACAGAGGCGGTTTAATCTTTAATCTAGGTTTAAACTGCAAGAGTGTGTCTGCCTCCCAAACAATGTTAGGTAGGTTATGTGACGACTGGGTGAAGGAGGAGTTGGAAGCAAGTGCGAGTTAACAATGTTTAATGAGAGACTGCAGACAATCCAAAACTGGAACACAAATAACGCTGGAATGAAGGTACTGTCCAAGATGGTGGAGGGAAGTGATGAATCTGGAAGGTGGAGGTGAGTAGGCAGCAGGAGAGGGTGGCACAGGAACTGTGGGGAAGCGAGCCGTAGGTAAGTCGTGTTGCTTGAAGGTGGTTGCGAAGAGTGGACAAGGTTCCGGGGGAAGACACGGACATCCAAATGCGGAACACAAAAAAAGCAAGGCACGGTTAACAAATAGGAATCAACGCTCTCACAAACACAAGACGAAAGACAAGCCATTATATAGGGATGAGTAATGAGTGACAGCTGCTGCTGATGACAATTAACGGAGACGCCCACAAACTAATCAGTGCTGACGCGTAACACACAGACTTCACCCACAAAGTGCAAAACCCAGAGATCACGGTTTACCAACCGTGACAGGTTATTCCAGAGTTTAGGCGCCAAACAGGAAAAGGATCTGCTGCACACAGTTGATTTTGATATTTTATGTATTATTAAATTGCCCGAGTTTTGAGAACAAAGCAGACGTGGAGGATTATAATGTAACAAGAGCTCATTAAAATACTGAGGTGCTACACCATTCAGGGCTTTATAATTAAAAATCTATATTTTTAAATCTATATGATGCTTGATAGGGAGCCAGTGCAGTGTTGACAGGACCGGGCTAATATGGTCATACTTCCTGGTTCTAGTAAGAACTCTAGCTGCTGCATTTTGGACTAACTGGAGTTTGTTTACAAAGCATGCAGACAAACTACCCAATAAAACATTACAATAATCTAACCTTGAGGTCATAAATGCATGGATTAACATTTCTGCATTTGACATTGAGAGCATAGGCCGTATTGTACATATATTTTTGAGATGAAAAAATGCAGTTTTACAAATGCTAGAAACATGGCTTTTTAAGGAAAGATTGCTATCAAATAGCACACCTAGGTTCCTAAATTATGACAAAGAATTGACAGAGCAGTCATCAAGTCTTAGACAGTGTTCTAGGTTATTACATGCAGAGTTTTTAGGTCCTATACTGAACACCTCAATTTTTCAAAATTTAGCAGTAATCTTTTTTCAAATTGGTATGCTTCGCCGGGCTGCAAAGAAATATAGAGCTATAGAGGGTAACATGTAAAAGCGTGAAGAGTAACGGCCCTAGTACTGAGCCTTGAGGTACTCCATACTGCACTTGTGACTGATATGATACCTCTTCTTTCACTGCTACGAATTGATAGCGGTCATATAAGTATGATTTAAACCATGCTAATGCACTTCCATTAATGGCAACAAAGTGTTCTAGTCTATGCAAAAGAATGTTGTGGTCAATAGTGTTGAACGCGGCACTAAGATCCAATAACACTAATAGAGAGATACAACCACGATCAGATGATAAGAGCAGGTCATTTGTAACTCTACTGTGTGTTCACGCTGTGTTCACTTCTCACTGCTGTGTGTGTGCACTTGGGAAATGTCACGACTTTCACTACATAGCATGTGTGAGTCATATACATTATGATCTTACCACAGTTTCTCCAGTTTACAGTAAGGATTCTGTAGTACATCAGAAAGCAGCTTCACTGAATCTCCTAGTTTATTCCCAGATAGATTCAGTTCTCTCAGGTGTGAGGGGTTTGAAATCAGAGCTGAAGCCAGAGCAGCACAACCTTCATCTGTGACACCACAATCATTCAACCTGTAGAGAATAAAATCATGCATGCGAAACACTATCAAACAGCTATCCGAAAAGCAATCAAACAATTTACTGCAATGAACAATAACTTGTAATTCCAATACAATTAATTCAAACAATGAGACAAAAACTGCACATGCATTTCTTAATGTTAATTTTTTTTTAAGTTTCAAACGTATTCATGGACAAATTGACATACAAAAAATGTTAAGACTGGATTAAATCAACATTAATCTATTAATTGAGTAAAATTGTAATTGTATGAAATTGGGTTGTAATTGAGTAAAACTTAAATTAAATTAATTCAACTCCTAACTGGTTTAAAAAATAATCCACATGCTGGACTGTGAACTGGCAGATAGTTCTTGTGTTATAATTTTGAGTCTAGATCTTGTCATTCCAGATGCCCTTCTGGAACATTTTAAAACCTCAAAAATATAAATAAAAAACAATTGTAATTAATAACTTTTCGTAGATGTCAAATGCTGTCTTCATAAGTGTGTGTTCAAGTAAGCTGCTGTTTTGCTCCAGTAATGGATTCATCAGATCTGAGCTGCTGTATATATGAGCTGCTTTTCCACTTGTTTGGTTGCTCTTGATTTCTGATGGTCTTTTATGCCAGATGAGAAATATTTAAATTCCTTCTTTTGATAAACATTTTTAACTGGAAGACCTGCATTTTCTGACTTTGTTTGTATGTCTGAAGAAATATTTTACAGTGTCTCTGTATTGAAAAAATCAAAATGTCAACCACATAAATAATAGTTACAGCGCTGAAGATTTATGAGCTTTTAACTTTGATTTTTTTCATGTTTTTACAGTGAAGAGATTGTTCTCATTGATACTTACTGGACTGATCTGGATTCTTTAATCACAGGTAGCAACTTCTGAAGAACTTTCATATTTCCAGGATTATTCTTTCCTTCAACAAATTTATCAAAACAAAACTCATTCAGTTCCTCTTCTGATGTCAACAACACAAAAGCTACAGCTGACCACTGAGATGACGAGAGATTGGCTTCCTTTATTCCTCCAGATTTCAGATACTGTTGTATTTCCTCCACTAGTGAACGATCACCCAGTTCATTCAGACAGTGGAACAGATTGATGGATTTCTCTGGAAAGTCAATGGTCCTGATCTTCTCCTTGATGTACTCGACCGTTTCCTGATTGCTGTTAGAGCTGCTGCTTTTCAGCTTCATTATACGTTGAAGGAGAATCTGATGAGACTCCCTTGACAAACCCAGAAGGAACCGCAGAAAAAGATCCAGATGTCCATTTTGACTCTGTAGCACCTCATCCACAGCTCCCTGATGCAGATCAGATAATGAAACATGTTCTGATGAACTGAGTTGAAACAGTTTCTTTACTTTAGACCATAAACTTTGTTTGGTGAACTGGTCAATCACATTTCTGTTGTGGTTTGTCCAGGAGAGGTGCACATATAGAGCTGCTAGATGTTCCTGAATGCTCAAATGAACAAAGCAGAAGACAATCCCCTGATACAAGCCCAACTCCTCTCTGAAGATCTGAGTGCACAATCCTGAGTACACTGATGCTTCTGTCACATCAATGCCACACTCTCTCAGGTCTTCCTCATAGAAGATAAGATTTCCTTTCACAAGCTGCTCAAAAGCCACTTTCCCCAGTTTGAGGATCATGTCTTCATCTTTCACCTTCTTCTCATAGTCCTTCTCATGTTTGATGTTGGTCTGAAGGATCAGGAAGTGTGTGTACATCTGAGTGAGAGTCTTGGGAATCTCTCCATTCTCTGCTCGACTCAACATCTTCTCCAGAACAGCGGCTGAGATCCAGCAGAAGACTGGGATGTGGCACATGATGTAGAGGCTCCTTGATGACTTCAGGTGTGAGATGATCCTGTCGGCCAGACTCTGATCACTGATTCTCTTCCTGAAGTATTCCTCCTTCTGTGGCTCATTGAAGCCTCGTACCTCTGTCACTCGATGGACACACTCAGAGGGGATGAGATCAGCTGCTGCTGGTCTGGAGGTGATCCAGATGAGAGCAGAGGGAAGCAGATTCCCCACAATGAGATTCATCAGCAGCACGTCTACTGAGGCTGATTTAGATATATTACACAGTTTCACTTTACTCTTAAAGTCCAGAGACAGACGACACTCGTCCAGACCATCAAAGATGAACAACACTTTATATTCATCACTGGATATATCAATTTCTTTCGTTTCAGGGAAAAACACATGAAGAAAATCTGAAAGACTGAGTTTTTTTTTCTTCATGACGTTGATTTCTCTGAAAGGAAGTGGAAATATGAGCTGGACATCCTGATTCTCTTTCCCTTCAGCCCAGTCCAGGATGAACTTCTGCACAGAGACTGTTTTTCCAATGCCAGCGACTCCCTTTGTCAGCACAGTTCTGATGGCTTTGTCTTGTCCAGGTAAAGGTCTAAAGATGTCACTGCATTTGATGGCTGTGTCCTCTGTTGCTTCTCTCCTGGATTGTGTCTCAATCTGTCTCACCTCATGCTCATTACTGATCTCTCCACTCTCACTCTCTGTGATGTAGAGCTCTGTGTAGATCTCATTCAGGAGTGTTGAGTTTCTCTGCGTCGCTGTTCCCTCATACAGATGCTCAAACTTCTGCTTCAGGTTTGATCTGAATGTGTTGAGGACTTCATGACTGGAAAATTAAAATACCACATTATTACATGAGTGATAGAGATAAAGGTACAGAGTAAAATGAAAAATGTGTTATGAAACACTGAACATCCCACATAGCAAACGGACTTGGCCCACATGTGGCCTCAAGCTGGCACTGCTGGCCTCCTGTAGGCAATGGCATGTACCCTTTCAGCCAGAGCTGGGCCACGTGTAACAATGACAGCACGGCGGGGATCCGGCAAACAACATGAGGGCTGATTGTTGGTGGGAGGAGTGTGACCCAGATCAGTCCAGTGATATGTGGCCCAAATCAGGCTAAGATCTGGCAGCATATTATGTGACCCATGATAAACAAGATATATACAGTATTGCATGATAATGGTTAAATGATCACATACATTTTAATGAAGTGTAGTATTGTTAAAATGTAGTCTTTGAAATGGCAAGTCAAAACAGAATGATACATTATCATTTCAAAATTAAGCAAATCGGTCAAGTGCATTAAACTACTCAATTATGATTTTATAAAATTTTATATTATTATTCTTGGTACAAATAATCTTAGAATCCTTACATGAAAAGAAAGAGAAAGAGAGAGAGTATTTAACCATTATCATGTAATATTTGTTTGGTTTACTATGGGACACACGCTGATCTATAATAGAGAGTGGGGGCACATAATTTTTATTAGTATGCTGTCATGCACAAGCATTAAATAAAATGATCTTGAAAGTATTTTATTTTTATTTAAATCCTGTATCTGTGTGATGCTTGGTGTGAGGAACAGATCCATTCAAATGGCATTCATTGGCGATAAGTATATTCTTCCTCTGTAGTATATCCTTCCTCTATAGTAACTATATACTGTAAAAATGTGCTGTTAAGAAGTTTTACAACAAGTTTTATGGCAGCGATTTGAAACGCTCATTGGCTCTCGCCGGTTTAGTCAGAGATTGCGACATGTCGTGTTTCCGGTGGGTCGTGTTTTGAATGAGAAATGCGCGCCTTGGATCGGGATAGTATTTTCAGCGATTAACAACTTAAATTATGCCCTGCTCCTCACACTACTATTATATTCTGCCAGAGTGGACTGCAACTGCAATGCATCGTCATTTGGACTACTGTGGTACTGCTCTTTGACATATCTGTAATAAATTCTTATGATTAAGTTACATGTGTTTATCGGTTACGTTTCTCTAATAAACTGTATACTTTATACACTCACTCTAGGGATGGGTATCGTTAAGGTTTTAACGGTATTACTAATCTTACCGATACTGCTTAACCGTCCGGTACTTTAACGGTATTCTTATTGTTACATTGTGTTGTGTCACTTTGTGTTGTGTTAGGCAGTCGAAAACTTTGCATTTCTCCGTCTGCACATAATGCACTTTTGAAAGATGCTTTGACAGATTGCTTGTGTTTCCGCCCTTACATGCAAAAATTTTGTTGTACTTATGACAACCAGCGTTGTCTGCATCAACTCTAGAAGTATAACCACACTTTGGAACGTTTTGCTGTCTCCACCATCGTCACTCTTTGTATTAAGCAGGAGTTTTCGTACTGTAAGGGGCCGTTCACATATCGCGTCTAAAAACGCGTGGAAAACGCTAGGCACGCCGCTTTCTGATTTTTTCCCCCCAAAGCCTTTGGGCACTTGCGCTCCTGAGGAGTCTGCCGTTGCTAAGCAACCATGACCTGCTCTCTCCATGAAGACGCGGAAATTTCAGCAATGGATAAATGGATTTGCAGCACTAAAAACTGCTTGCAGTAGCACTGCTACTAAATTAATTAAAAAATCCACATACAGCTATCAGCTGTTCCTTCATCTTGGCTGAGCTTTCAACGTTGTTATGGAAAAGGTGAGGAAGTTACATGACCTGCGGTGCGCTTGCGGCATTCTGAAAAGTTGAGATGTTTTTAACTCGATGCGGTGCGGACATGCCTGGAAAAAACGAGCTTATGAGCGGCATTATGAGCGCGCATACCGTGCGCCTAAATTTGAAATAACTAACTTGAGCACGGAAAAGACGCGATATGTGAACGGCCCCTTATGCGTGTGTGTGCGCCGCGCTCGTTCTTGTTGTGTGTGTGTGTGTATGTGACTGACAGACAGCCTCTGCGGCGCGCATGAGAGATCTCGCAGATTTCACAGACAAACGTCTTAATATGATCGCAAATTAGAAATGTTTGGTAAGATAAAATGTGCACGATAACATTCTTAAGCAAATCTCTTCGCCATCGTCACTCTTTATTATTAAGCGGGAGTTTTCATACTGTTATGTGTGTGTGTGTGCCGCGCTCGTTGTGGTGTGTGTGTGTGACTGACAGACAGCCTCCACGGTGCGCATGAGAGATCTCGCAGATTTCACAGACAAACGTCTTAATATGATCGCACATTAGAAATGTTCGGCGAGATAAAATGTGCACAATAACATTATTAAGCAAAAATACATAGTACATATATTTTTCCCCTCCAGTACCGAAAGCAGAACCGATACCGTCAGATCTTACTGATACTACGGTCTTTCATAATTTAGCCCCGGGGCCATTTCAATACCGGGTTTCGGTACCCATCCCTAACTCACTTTATTGGTTGTTTTGTTCTTTATAAAAATAAATAGAAAAACCAATGCAATACGTTTTTTTGGGCCATAAGACATTTGCTATGTGGTATATCATTGGGTTTATGAAATGTTTCAGTCATTAATGATTTATTTGAGTAATGTGTGATGATGCACTGCATAAAAAATCCCACAGTTTACCTCACACCAGAATACATGTTGTGTTGTGGTTGATTCATAGACTGGCCATATTTCTTACAGAAGGGTTTTGTTACTGATCTGTGTTGCAGGATAGACCTTGAATCAAGAATCAAACACTCTGTCATTGGGGGACAATTTTCTCATTACCTTAAAGGGTTAGTTCACCCAGATAGCAAATTTATGTAATTAATAACTCACCCTCATGTTGTTTCAAACCCGTGAGACCTCCGTTTATCTTTGGAACACAGTTTAAGATATTTTAGATTTAGTCCGGAAGCTCTCAGTCCCTCCATTGAAGCTGTGTGTACGTTATACTGTCCATGTCCAGAAAGGTAAGAAAAACATCATCAAAGTAGTCCATGTGACATCAGAGGGTCAATTAGAATTTTTTGAAGCATCGAAAATACATTTTGGTCCAAAAATAGCAAAAACAACGACTTTATTCAGAATTGTCTTCTTTTCCGTGTCTGTTGTGAGAGAGTTCAAATCAAAGCAGCTGGATATCCGGTTCGCGAACGAATCATTCAGTTCACCAAATCGAACTAATCGTTTTAAAAGGTTCGCATCTCTAATACGCATTAATCCACAAATGACTTAAGCTGGTAACTTGTTTAATGTGGCTGACACTTCCTCTGAGTTAAAACAAACCAATATCCCGGAGTAATTCATGTACTCAAAGAGTACACTGACTGAACTGCTGTGAAGAGAGAACTGAAGATGAACACTGAGCCGAGTCAGATAACGAACAAAACATTAACTTATTCACGAGTCAAGAACCGTTTCTGTCAGACGCGTCAGATTCGTGAACCGAGGAGCTGATGATACTGCGCATGTGTGATTCAGCGTGAAGCAGACCGACAAACAGGGCGTCTGAACCGAACTGATTCTTTTGGTGATTGATTCAGGACTGATTCTGTGCTAGTGTTATGAGCGCGGGTAAACCGAAGGCTTGAATCAAGGGCAATCATCGCAAATGACGCCATTATACGTCGAGCGCAAAAGAACCAGTGAACCATTTTCTTCAACCGGTTTATTGAATCGAACTGTCCGAAAGAACTACTGGTGATCCGAAAACCTATGCAACCGGTTCTTCACTCGTGAACAAGTCAGTCTATTGATCGCTATCTGGCTCAGCTCGGTGTTCATCTTCAGTTCTCTCTTCACAGCAGTTCAGTCAGTGTGCTGTTTGAGTGCATGCATCACTCCGGGATATTGGTTTGTTTGAACTCAGAGGGAGTGTCAGCCACATTAAAAAAAAATTAACAGCTTAAGTAATTTTTGGATTAATGCATATAAGAGATGCGAACCGTTTAAAACTATTCAGCTCGATTTGGTGAACTGAATGATTCGATCGCGAACCGGATATCCAGACTGCTTTGATTTGAACTCTCTCTCACAACAGACACGGAAGAGAAGACAATGCTGAATAAAGTCATCGTTTATGCTATTTTTGGACCAAAATGTATTTTCGATGCTTCAACAAATTCTAACCGACCCTCTGATGTCACATGGACTACTTTGATGATGTTTTTCTTACCTTTCTGGACATGGACAGTATACCGTACACACAGCTTCAATGGAGGGACTGAGAGCTTCCGGACTAAATCTAAAATATCTTAAACTGTGTTCCAAAGATAAACGGAGGTTTTACGGGTTTGAAACAATATCAGGGTAAGTTATGAAGTACATAAATTTGCTACCTGGGTGAACTAACCCTTTAATAACAGATCTGACTGTGTATATATATATATATATATATATATATATATATATATATACCATTAAAATAAGTTTAAATAAATAAAATTCTACTTAATACAATTCAATTTAATACATGAGGTTAAACCTTGTGTTATCACTCTTTAAATCAATTGGATGATGCAAAGAAATATCACTCTTCATAGACACACAGCTGGGCTCTGCTTCTGATCTCTTCTGATCAACTGATCTATAACAGAGAGTGAGTGAGCAAATGATAAAATACCAGATGAAATCATGAAATAATCATGAAAACAAAACAAGCAGATAAATATTTAAAACAAGCAAATAAATATTTATATTATTTTGGTAATTAAATATTGTACCTGAGATTTTGTGGATGACGTATAGACTCGTCAGTCTTAAGATCAGTTGGATGAGGAAAAGAATCATCACTCATCATTGACACACAGCTGGGATCTGCTTCTGATCTCTTCTGATGAACTGAACTATAACAAAGAGTCCTTTGAATTTCTGTTTTAATATTAACTTTTGATTTATTAAAATAAAATATATATTCATCAATGCTCTGTTAATACAGAAACCATAAACTAAAGTTATTTCACAGACTCTCTGCCATAATAACTAATACAAATACCACAGTATTAATTTTATTAATAACTAATATAAAAAACAAACACAATATACGTACAGTTGTGGTCAGAATTATTGGCAGCCTTGGAAAATATGATCAAAGATGACTGTAAAAATAAATCTGTATTGTTTTTCCTGTTGATCTTCAATTCATAAAATTAGCAAAAATCTAACATTTCATTTAAGGAAAATAATTGAAAGTGTGTGTGAGAGGGATATCACATTATGAAATAAATGTTTTTCTCCAAAACAAGCTGAAACAAACAACAAACAACAAAATAGAAAGTGGCTGTAAGAAAAGTGCTAAAGCATTGAAAATACCCATGTCCACCATCAGGGCAATAATTAAGGAGTTCCAATCAATTAAAGATGTTACAAATCTGCCTGGAAGAGGACATGTCTATATCATCCTAATGCATGCAGAGGAGGAGAGTTTGAGTAACCAAATACTCTCCAATGATCACAGTTGGAGAACTGCAGAGATTAGTTTAATCTTGAGTCTCAGAAAGCCCAAAAATGTATCAAATAGTACTTACATCCCCACAAGTAGTTCAGGAGTGTTTCAAGAAAAATCCTCTGTTGACATCCAGACACAATATGGAGTTAATGAAGTTAACTCAAGTTTGGGAACAAGGCCACACCTCAACCAATCAGCTTGTCCCCCAACAACTGTTTATGCAAGACCGACCTTCTCTGAACTGTTGACTCAGTTTCTCGTCAGTCCCACATGCCATGGATCCCAAACTGCAGATCAACCCCTCCGTCTCAGATGACGATCTGTTCAGGGGCAATTCTCCTCCACCCAGTCGGTTTTCTCACTGGTCCTCACGCAGCCAATCTTCCCACCAGCTTCATCAGTTATTCGGCCTTCCCCCGTCTCCCAAGCCTTACGTCTTCAGATCCTATCCGGTAATTACACTGATCTAGCCCACCTTCTCCAGCCGTCCCTCATAAATTTTAGCCAGCCCAGAGAGCTTCAAACCAGCCAAGATATCATGCAGCTTAGCCATACCATAAATCCTAGTTCAAAAGACCTCACCCCTACCGAATTCACTTTAGCCTTCTCGATCTCCATAGACATAATTTGTTCCATTTACCCGGATTGCAAGTCCGAGCTAGACGATTATCTATCTATCGTTCTAGATATGGCTGTTCGCTTTGGAGGGACATGCTTCTATAACTACCATGTTTTATTTGCTACTCAAGAAGGTCGGTTAAAGCAGTTTAATCAAGGAACATACTGGGAAACTCTCGATGCGGAGCTTTACTGTCGCATCTTTGCAGCCCGTTCACTTTCCTGCAAGCTTTGCGGAGCCCCATCACATCCTGCCTCCATGTGCACGGTTATTATCCCCCTTAAGTCAAAGCTGCCGTCAGCACGCAGAACACCCATATTCAACAGACTGTCTCCAGCAGCTCCACCTCCTCCTTTAATTCCAAAGCCCCCCGACGTACGTCCCACAGTCAACGTCCTAATTCCCAAAAGTATGGACAAAATCTTGCCCCCACAGCCCAACCGCATTACCTCAATGACTACCAAAGTACCTCAGCACACCGATTAAGGTTAAAGCCCAAACCTCCGCTTTATTAAACCCCCCCGATAAAGAGTTCGTAGATTTTCTTACCAATGGTTTCCATCCATGTATAGATATTAAGCCTCTCATGTCTCCAACAACCTTCAGTCCGCTCTCTCCAAGCCAGACACTGTTGATGCATTAATAGCAGGATTTATGATTGGTCCATTCAAAGAACCTCCTTTCTCACCATTTAGAATCAGTCCTATAGGAATCACCACCAGCAAACAAGCACCAGCGAACAAGCAATCGCTCTCATCCACCAGGCAGGCCGCAGCTCGTGGCTCTCAAAAGCAGATATCACCAACGCTTTTAAGGTCATGCCCATTAATCCAGAATTCTGGCGTTTCTTTGGCGTATCCTGGAAAGGAGCGTATTATTTTGCCGTACATCTCACCTTTGGCTGCAAAAACAGCCCTAAGATTTTCGACTCTCTCTCCGAGGCCTAATGTTTATCCTTATCAATAACCTTATGTTGATCCTTATCAATAACCACAAGCGTCCCTATGTCCTTCACTATCTCTATAACTTTCTCATCATTACACCTCCATCCTCACCTCCACACTCAGGTCTTTCTACTCTCATCAAAGTCTTTTCTGAGCTGGGTGTTCCCCTTTCAAAAGAGAAAACCATTGGGCCATGCACTTCCATTGAGTTTTTAGGCATCACCCTAGACTCCATATCCTTCCAAGCATCTCTGCCTCCAGAGAAAGTACAAATATTTCACTTCTGCTATCAAATTACCTTCTAGTAGATAGGTGCACAAAGCAGCAGCTTTTGGTCCTACTCGGTCACCTCAACTACGCCATTAGAATAATACCCCAAGGGAAATTCCCCAAACGGTCTCACCCATAGGACTCTCTCCACTTACCTGACTGGATGGAACTGTTTTAAGGCTTACCACTCCTACTACCAACTTCCATTTCCTCTAATAGACGCTTGGACAATCTGCAACTTTGTCACGCATGCTTATTTAAATAAAAAAAATCAGAACCTCCACCATTAAGTCTTACTTATCAGGAATCAACTTCATCCACAAACTTGCGACCGGCGAGTAATGCCACTCAATTTCCCATTCCCATGTTTCCATGTTAATTAAAGGGCTACAAAAAACAAGAACCAGCCGCCAAAGCTAATCGCTTGCCATTAACCGCCGATCTTCTGAGCCAATGTATCCTCACATTACGCTCCGGCTTCTCGAGTCCTTCAATAGACCGAACTTTAGAATGCATGTTTCTTCTCGGATTCTTTGGCTTCTTGAGGTGCTCAGAATTTGCCCCTTCGACTTCTGCTTTCAATCCAGTCATTCATCCCAGCCTCCGACATCTCAGCACACACTCCAGAGTCTCTCATATTCACTCTGAAGAAAAGCAAAACTGACCAATTCGGAGTAGAGATCGACCGATATGGGTTTTTCTATAGCCGTTGCCGATGTTTAGAGGTCAGAGTAAGCCGATGGCCGATATGTGCTGCCGAATTTTAGGGCCGATATCTTGATGTTTTCCTCTTCATTTGCATGCTAAAATGTCACACTAATAATAATAGTAGTGCTGCAATCACACAAGCAACCAGCAACATTTGTGTTTGGTATAAATGACACAGAACATCTAAGGTGCATTCTAATTTCAAACTTACATTGCAGTCTGTTCATTATTAAAATAAATAAAGTACAGTCAACCAAACATATAAAAGGTTACACTGGTCAGTTTAAATAGACCGTAGTATACCGGTCCACTCTGCTGTTATGGCAAGGAGGTTTTTTGCTCATGTGAAGAGGATGATCTTTTCCGTATAGTATACATTAAAAAAATACAAAATATTATAGTTTAACATTCAGATACATTGTGAATATGGAAACCTTTGGATATGTGCAGAACGAGACGTGAGCAATAACCTCCAAATACATCTAGTCAAACCCGCGCTCGCTCGTCCTCGTATGCAAGAACTCATGCACTGACTCGATCTAATGCACTGTAAATGCAGGATTTTTTTTTTAACAAATAGGCCTAGCGGAACACAAAAATTCAAAATCGAACATTTTGCAGAACAGGATCAAACAAAAAAGTACAGGTCATATTACTTGCATAAAATGTTTGATGTGAAAAAAGCGGTTCACTGAACGCGCAGCACAGCCACAAGCAGGGGCGAAAATCTCATCTAAATGTTGGGGGGGACAATAAACATAACATTTCTCACGAGCAAGTTTTGAAGGGGACAGCAATAAAACAGACAAAATTGTACTTAAGGATATGTGTACAGAGAGGAAAGCCTTACTATTGCATGGAGACCATTATCCTTCTTCTCAAAGTTTCTTTCTGATTCAATCAAAAAGCTGACTAAATTGACCAAAACATTCTTCAAAACAATTTTTTTGTTGTTGTTGCAATGTCTTTGAAGTGGTTTACACAATTAAGCCACCAAAATACAATGGAATTTGAACTTAACTTCAACTTTTATTTATATAGCACATTTAATAGCAGTGTTGTTGCTTCACAGTTATAATTAAAACATGCATATATAAAAACATTTGTCATGCCTAGCAAAATGAAGGCATACACACTCTTAGACATACACCCTCACACAACTGTATAGTGAGATTGTATAGACGTGAAAGACGGGAAAAAACAAAAAATAATAATTTGTTACGTTGTAACACCAGATTTTAAAATAATGTTTTTGATGCTACATAATTAAGGGACCAGAGACTTTCTCATTTCAATGAGCCACGTGTATTGCACCACAAATCAACATACAGTCAGTAACTCACAATGTACATATAGTTACACAGTTGCATGGAAAAAATCAAACAGTTCAGTTCAGACTTCTGTAGCAGTGTCTTTGGCTACTCAAGGTTCAGTCTTAAGTGACGTAGAAGCAAGATGAAATTGTGGAAGAGGCCCCATCTGCCTGCAACCGAGCTTCCCAAATAACTGTCCGTAATATGAACTGTAGTTTATAAAATGAACCATAGATGGCAAAAAGTTGTTGTGGACAAGACGAAGACAGTTAATCCCATTTTTGATCAAGGGCCTATCAATAGTCCAGCTGCCAGCTCAGGCCTGCATGTTGAACCCTCTGCATCAAACAAACATAACCTTAGTGCCGCCATTAACACATTTACTCATCCCATATTTACATAAACATTACCCAACATCATATATACAAATAAGGTACTAAAAAGATCACTTACATTTGAGTTAAAGAACCTCAGGTTCCTCAAATGAGGGAAATGAGCAAGACAGCATTGGTGAGAATACTCCTCCATGTGGTTAACACATACTTCCTACTCCATACTTCTTCTCTTACCCTTTTATGCTACTAGGCAACTCACTGGCTAGAGCACCCCTAGTGACAGGATTAAATAATGCACACCCTGAAAGCTAATGGGACAAAATGTAACTGTCAACTGTTACACACCCCTTCCCCCCCAAAAAAAAAAAATCAATTAGTCCCAAAAAATCTCTTTAGCTTTTCAACATGGTAAGTATCAATTTGATTCGGGTTGTCAAGCATTACAACCTTGTAATTGACATTATTAACCCTTTTCAAGATTTTTGCAGGACCTTGCCATTTTGGAGCTAACTTGGCCATAAAATAGTCAGCAGCACGAGACAGAGGGTGAGTAAGGATCCACACCAGATCTCCTTCTTCAAAGGATTCGACCTTTCTACGTTTATTGTAGTATTTGCCTTGCCTCTCTTGGGCTTGACTAGTCTTCTTCCTCACTTGGTCAATAAGAGCTTTCTGTCTCTCAACAGTGCTGTAGGCTACATGATCGGGATTAGGCGGCTTACGAATTAACCGCTCAAGTGGACCTTTTAACTTACGCCCTAGTGCAATCTCTGCCGGAGTGAGAGCCGTGCTTTCTTGCCATGCTGAATTAATGGCATACCGGAATTCTGGTATCCACTTGTCCCAGTCACGGTGATTGTCATGGACGTAAGATGCTATCATCGTTTTCAAGGTCCTGTTGACCCTCTCAGTTAAGTTGGTCTGGGGATGATAAGCTGTAGTGAGTTTTTGAACTACACCCCATCGTTTGCAGGTATCGTTGAGTAGCTGGGCAGTGAACTGAGGCCCACGGTCAGAAACTAAATATGCCGGAGCTCCCCATCGTGTGAACATTTCTTTTGTCAGAATGTTAGTTATCAGATGAGTTTTAGAAGACCGTAGAGCAAAGAGTTCTACCCACTTACTGCAATAATCCACAAAGACTAATAAGAATTCATTGGATCGTGGGCTTCTTGGGAAAGGACCCATCAAATCTACTCCAAGCATATAGCCAGGCTCTACCACTGGGGTTGACTGTAACAATCCAGATAGCTTAGAGATTCTTGGTTTGTAGGCTTGACATGTCTTACATTGGGTACAAAAACTCCAAACGTCTTTACGAATCTCAGGCCAATAAACATTGTCAAGTAGCCTCCGTAAGGTTTTCATTCTTCCCAAGTGTCCGCTCAATGGGTTTGAATGAGCAAATTGCAAAAATGCTTCCCTCAGTGATGCAGGTATGACTAATTGACTAGTGCTCTCTTGTTGCTTGCCAGGTACCCTGCGAAACAAGTAGTCATTCTGCACAATGTAAGCAATACGGTTTGGATCGGTATTGGGTTGCTTGGCTGACTCCCATAAAGACTGTAAAGAAGAATCAAGCTTTTGAGCCTTCCCAATCTCATCCCAACTGACTGGTAAATTAGGGTCTGGTTTTGTGGGTTGACATAGGGCAATGTGGCCTACCACTTCTTGCACAGGTATTCCTCTGGATAGGGCATCCGGTACAACGTTACATGATCCCTTACGGTACTTAACCGTAAAGTTAAAACTTTGCAGCCTTAAAGCCCACCTGGTCAAACGGGAAGATGGTTTAGGCTGATTAAATACCCAAGTCAGGGCTGAATGGTCTGTGAGTACTTCGAAATTCCTTCCCTCCAGGTACTGCCTCCACTTTTCTACAGCCCACACCACGGCCAGACACTCTTTTTCTGCTGTAGAATAAGATTTTTCTGCTCCCTGTACAAGTCTTGAAGCATAGGCGATGACATGCTCTAAACCATCAATATCTTGGGTCAGCACAGCTCCTAATCCTATATCACTAGCATCAGTTTGTACTTTAAAGTCCTTAGTGAAGTCAGGTGGCATTAAAACTGGTGCTTGTTGGAGCGCGTTTTTTAAGATCATCAAAAGCATTCTGACACTCAATGGTCCAATCCCAAGCAGTGTCTTTAGCCTTTAGTGCATGTAAAGGTGCTGCTCGCTCAGAAAAGTGAGAAATGAAACGATGGTACCAACTTGCAAGACCCACAAACCTCTGTACCTCCTTGACATTTTTGGGTACCGGAAAATCACGGACTGCTTTGACTTTAGCAGATTCGGTACGGACCCCTTCTTCCGAAACAACATGTCCTAGATATGTGATGGTTTTTTGCAGCATGGAACACTTCTTGAGGTTGAGTGTTAATCCTGAAGCTTCCAGTTTGGCAAAGAGTTGTTTGAGATGTTGGAAGTGGTCTTGAATGTTTTTGGAATATATCACAATGTCATCAAGATAAACAAAACAGAACTTCCCTAAATACTCTCTCAGAACGTTGTTCATTAGTCTTTGAAAGGTTGCAGCAGCGTTTTTGAGGCCGAAAGGAAGACAAACAAATTCATACTGGTTGTTTTTGGTGACAAAAGCAGTTTTTTGTATACTGTCTTCATCCATTCCTACCTGCCAGTAACCAGACTTAAGGTCCAATGTGCTGAATACAGTCGCTCCATACAAGGACTCCAGGATATCTTGAATCTGTGGCATTGGAAATCCATCAAGAGGAGTCTTGGAATTTAATGCTCGGTAGTCAACACAGAAACGGGTACTACCATCCTTCTTTGGCACTAAGACTACTGGTGCTGCCCAAGGGAATACAGAAGGCCTTATAATGCCTTTTTAAGCATATTCAGTACTTCTTCATCTATGAACTTTTGCTTGGAGACAGAAACAGGGTAAGCTTTCTTACGCACAGGTACCTCATCGAGGGTATGGATCCGGTGACGAATTAAAGTGGTCTGTCCTAAATTATCTGTGCATACTGTTGGCCAATCAAGCATAAGACCTTCTAGTTGACGTCTTTGCGCTTTGGAAGCATCAGCTCGATCTACTAAGTCCTTTATGGTGGCAAGCGTAGGGGAAGTCGTTGGCACTAAAGGTAATGCAAGGTGCAGACTAACTGTCGGTGAGGGTGAAGAAGTGTTGAAGGTGTGGATTGTATCGCATTCTTCAGGCAGTGTATACGTAGAGTTTTTAAAATCAAGGAGGATTCCTGAAGTCATCAGAAACTCAAGTCCCAATACAACTGAGAAAGTCAAGTCAGAGTCTCTCATCACATAGGCTCTTAGAGGATAGTTATGACCATGGATTGTACTTTGCCAAGATATCTTTCCTAAGGCTGTCTGTACATAACCATTAGCAAGGGAAAACGACTGTCCTCTACTTGATTGCATGACTTCATGTTTTGATGTCAATTGTTGCCAACATGACTCTTGCACTAATGAATAAGTGCTTCCAGTATCCAGTATTGCTTGATATTGGTGGCCTTTGATAGTTATGGGCAATATTAAGGTTGTTATCGGCTTTCCGTCGTTCTCTGAAAAGACGGCAATATGTGGATTAGATTGTCGTCCTCTTGGGAATTTATTGGTTTCAGCCGGCTTAGAGGTGTTTTCTTGATGTCTTTGCCTCCAGAAGGCTCTCTCCTCACTCATATCTCTCTCTATGAGCGTTCCTACACGTACCAGCTCATCCACAGTAGTTGCAGTACCTCTCAAAATACTGGCTATCCTTGGATTGCAGTTCCGGAGTGCTGCTTGGAGAATCTCACGTTCTGTCATAGCTGGCTTCAACCTCAAACATAATGCTCTGTACTGGTACGCAAACGTCCTGATGCTTTCATCAATTCTTTGTTTCCTTTCTCTTATTCTTCTCTCCACCTCAACTTCATGATCTTCAGATAAAAAGGATTGAAGGAAAGCAGACTTAAATTGTGACCATGTTCTTACCTTCTTCTTCTCTGCCAACCACCAGTCTTTAGCTGTATACGTTAATACAGAAGGAAGCATGGATAAAATTTCAACATCATTCAGAGGCTGTATAGCCAGATACTCATCGCATCGCTCAAGATACGTAATAGGATCTTCTCCATCTAAACTTCCGAACTTTGGAAACTCTAGTTTGATGGCGGTCTGGCAATGTACAGGTTGAAAAGAACTATGGGTTGCTACAGTGTGGTTAAAACCTGGAGTAGACGTGGCTCCCCCAGAAGACTGAATTAGAGATCTCAGCTGGCCATCTCTCCGTTTCAGGCAATCCATAGTCACTTGTCCCAACTCCTGAACTTTAGTTTCCAAGGTGACTTTTACTTGGCTGCATCCAGCCTCAAATTTGGCAGATAGTGAGTTTTCTAAATGCTGCATATCTGTGTGATGGTCCTTATGCAGGTCTAACATATGTTGCAACTGCCCTTCAATAGCAGTAATCCGATTACTTTGCTCATTCAACTGGCGTTGCATTTCTTTAAAATGAACATCAGAGGAACCTTCTAAACCCTCTATTCTATTTTCAACTTTATGCATTCTTGAGGCCATTATCATGGTTAATAGACTTTCATCTTCTTCATTTTCAGGAGGAGGAGGTAACAGAGAATCATCAAAATAACCTTCTTGTTCTACATTTTCTTGTTCATTTTCAAGATATAAATTACTGAGAGAATGAATAAGGTCTCGGACAGGCTCACGATGCCTAGTGAAATTTTCTGAAGAATAGTCTGGGCTTAAAGGAACATCACCCTCTGCCTCTCTTTGAATGAAGGCCATTTTGCAACTAACAAACCACTAAAATTAACCTTAGCTTTAAAGAACCAAGTTGATGTGATGACACCTCAAAATATGGTCACAATAAAAACACATATGTGGCATGACTCATTGAAAGCAGAATTTGTGTCTCTCTTCAAGATTCAATCAAGTTTTGCTTTTTCTTTCAGGTCCCTGTTCGGGTGCCATATATTATGTAACACCAGATTTTAAAATAATGTTTTTGATGCTACATAATTAAGGGACCAGAGACTTTCTCATTTCAATGAGCCACGTGTATTGCACCACAAATCAACATACAGTCAGTAACTCACAATGTACATATAGTTACACAGTTGCATGGAAAAAATCAAACAGTTCAGTTCAGACTTCTGTAGCAGTGTCTTTGGCTACTCAAGGTTCAGTCTTAAGTGACGTAGAAGCAAGATGAAATTGTGGAAGAGGCCCCATCTGCCTGCAACCGAGCTTCCCAAATAACTGTCCGTAATATGAACTGAATCAGAATCAGAATCAGAATCAGAATGAGCTTTATTGCCAGGTATGTTCACACATACGAGGAATTTGTTTTCGTGACAGAGCTCCGCAGTGCAACATAACAGCGACAGAACAAAAAAACACAATAAGGAATAAAAAATACAAAAAAATACAAATAGGTGGGTAAGGATTGACAATATACAAATTGACAATGTATGGCAGGTATATTAAAAAGAGCATTTATGTATGTACATGTATATTATGTGGAAAAATTGTAACTGTACGCTAAGTATGTGTGTTTGGATAAATAAGTGTATGTCTATATAAATATAAATATAAGTAGTATAGTGTGTTCCATGTATGTACATGTATATTATGTGCAAAAGATTTACGTGTACGCTAAGTATGTGTGTTGGATAAAAAGTGTAGTGTATGAAGGGTGTAGTTTATAAAATGAACCATAGATGGCAAAAAGTTGTTGTGGACAAGACGAAGACAGTTAATCCCATTTTTGATCAAGGGCCTATCAATAGTCCAGCTGCCACCTCAGGCCTGCATGTTGAACCCTCTGCATCAAACAAACATAACCTTAGTGCCGCCATTAACACATTTACTCATCCCATATTTACATAAACATTACCCAACATCATATATACAAATAAGGTACTAACAAGATCACTTACATTTGAGTTAAAGAACCTCAGGTTCCTCAAATGAGGGAAATGAGCAAGACAGCATTGGTGAGAATACTCCTCCATGTGGTTAACACATACTTCCTACTCCATACTTCTTCTCTTACCCTTTTATGCTACTAGGCAACTCACTGGCTAGAGCACCCCTAGTGACAGGATTAAATAATGCACACCCTGAAAGCTAATGGGACAAAATGTAACTGTCAACTGTTACAACGTCAATGACTGATTTGTTCAAAAAGTGGATTCATTCAGTTAGGAAACACCTCCTCTCAAAGACGCAATTAGTGCTGTTACTGCTGGAGCTTAGTTTTCAACTTTTTTCGTCGGTGAAATAGAGCTAAAACAGGCAATGTGGTGCCTAAAATGCACTTAATTTTAACTTCTTGTTTACTCAATTTTTATAAAAATCAAAATCGCATTTGTTATGCTAATATCTGGAGAACAACTGCACTCTTAGTATGATGTTATATTATATTAACTAACATAAAATGAAATAATCCGACCAGTGGCGGCTCGTGGATTTTAAAATAGAGGCACGCTAACGTTAATTGTATTGGTCTGGGGATCCCTACCGATTGTTATTATTATTATTTGCTAAACCACTTTAAAATGGCTTTTTGGTGGCTTTTAGTCAGAAACCGTAAAGAAAATATTTTCAATATCGCTACTCATTATAAATACTTGGTAAATTATCAGCCCAATCGCTCCAGGAGACGTTCAAACCATAGACTGTATAAAAACAGGTTCAAACTAATAGCACGTAATTTACGTCTCTATGATGGTTGGTTGATATTCCAGAAGGGAGGCTAGCATCCTCTATGATGTTACTTTTCTCAACACTCCTCAGCGCTGAAAGAGAACACTCGATGCTGTTTGGTTCTCCTGGCCTCCCCCTCCCTTCTCTTTCACTTAGCGGTTGTAATTACATCAGCAGATTCGGCACATTCACGATAGAAAAGCGAAGATTTGATGAAATGGTATTAACTGTGAAATTACAAACAAAAATATATACATTCTAAAACATGATCTGAAATGAATAGTGAATTTTATTAACATTAAATCTTCCTCATTTTCACCTCAAAATTTGGGGGAAACTGTGCCTCCCCTTGCCTCACCTGACGAGCCGCCACTGAAACCGACTAAATCATAGTGAACGAGGGAAAATCTAAATGCGCACCCGCACTAGTCTAATCTAACATACAAGACTTGTATATGCGTACACTATGGGTGTGTGTAAGACGTTATTAACCACTTCAGCTGTTATTTTGATTTTTTGAGAATTAGGCATATGCAATATTGGACCCACCGGTGGGTCCCCAGAGTTGATGTGGTTAAACAAGCTAGGTAAACGCCTGTATAAAACAAGGGTAAACGTTATAATCGCTAACAGCGCAGACTACATCGGTGACAAAAGTAAATTGGTACACAATAATATTTTTTGGACACGATTTATTAATGACTCAGCATCATCTATTTTAAAGAGAAAATAATCATGTCATCCGATGTTTAATGTGAATAAAGTAAGCTTGACTTACTACAGTTCCACAACTACTGAAACACGACATGTTATTTTCTCGCAACCGGACTGTGTGTGTGTCGGTGGTGGTGAGGTAAAAGGGGAGCAGGCAGTGGACCAAAGCAATGTGAGGCAAAGCAGGGGGAACTCGAGATGTTTAAAACTTTTTTTGTTGTTGCTCCGTTTGCATTTGTATTGTTTTACTACTTACACAATTAGTTTAACTATATATCTTTATATTATTTACAATACACAATATTTCAATTATATTTTAGGGGGGGACAACCCTCAGATGGGGGGGTCCAGACCCCGCCGACCCCCCCGCAACCCCCCCCCCCCTATGGCCACAAGCGTCACAGTTACGTTTGGCATAATTTCATTTTTAATACTATAGTGTCATTTGAAAACATTGCAATTGTGTTTTAAAATACAACAACAAGCAACACAAAACCATTTAAAGAAGGGGCATTCAGTGTTCCACTTGACGGGAAACAATCAACAATGATCTCAAACGTATTGCGCGCTCTCTCAATTTTATCAAATGATCATAAACACATCTATTCATTTTACAGTCCTGCTACTAGCATTTTATTCAGACTAAAACCCCTTTAATTCGGGTGAGAAAGCTTTTTTTTCAAGTGGCTTATGCACATTGTAATAATACCGCTGCAGACGCATTTTGCAGCATAAAGATTATTAATTGATCGTTCATTTAAACAACGATTGATCATGGAAATTATCGAATATTGACATCACTAAATGCAAATGAGTTGGATGCAAACCTGGCTATTGTCTGCATCAAATCATGCTTCAAAACAAATGTCATTCACCGTTCTGGGCAGCTCCAGCACAACTGTCTCTCCGAGCGCAGTACTGTCTGTGTGTGGGGCGGAGTAACGGAGCCCTCATCTACATATGATAATTGCAGCTTTCCCATCTACATATGTTGCTTCAACTCCTTCCTCAGCCCTTTTGAGCCACTTTCGGAGTATGTTGCTTTCAGATATGCCAATAATTCTACTCCTCAAGACCCTCTCTTTTTCAACGAAAAGGGGAAAATGGCCACAAGATCTTGGTTTAACAAGCACTTTCAAAAGGTTCTCAGTGCCTCAGGCATATCTCCCAAACACTACTCAATACACTCCTTCTGGATCGGAGCTGCCACAACGGCCGGCTGCACAGGCATCTCGGCCGAAACCATAAGAATCATGCGCCTCTGGTCATCAGAAGCTTATCGTCTCTACATCCGCAACAGTCTCAATGATCTCTATCAAGCTCAAGCCCACATCAGTTCATTCAAACCTTTGGGGGTCTTATAGTAACCTAACGCATTATCTACAGAGACGAAGTCCCCACTCTGAGTCTCCCTAAAAAAACACCCTGGTCAGCCAGTTCAGAAGAATCATTACAATCTTTATCATCCTATTTCCTCTAAACCTGACTTGATCCAAATAAAGTTTTATCTGCATGGTTGTGGCGTGGCCTGTTGTTGGTGAAATGGTGTTAATGAAGTTAACTAAAGTTCGGGAACAAGGCCACGCCTCAACCAATGGAGCGCAACTGGAGGAAAACAAAACTAGAGGAATTTCGTATTGCTTGGCGGGAAAGTAACCTATCCTACAGAAAAGCATTAAAAATCGCTAAATCCGATTACTTTTCTTCTCTTTTAGAAGAAAACAAACATAACCCAAGGTATTTATTCAATACAGTGGCTAAATTAACGAAAAAATAAGCCTCAACAAGTGTTGGCATTTCCCAAAATCACAGCAGTAATGACTTTATGAACTACTTTACTTCTAAAATCGATACTATTAGAGATAAAATTGTAACTATTCAGCTGTCAGCTACAGTATCGCATCCGACAGTGCACTATAGTCCCCCTGAGGAACAGTTCCACTCATTCTCTACTATAGGAGAGGAAGAACTGTATAAACTTATAATCTAAATAATCTAAACCAACAACATGTACAGTACAGACCAAAAGTTTGGACACACCTTCTAATTCAAAGAGTTTTCTTTATTTTCATGACTATGAAGATTGTAGAGTCACACTGAAGGCATCAAACCTATGAATTAACACATGTGGAATTATATACATAACAAAAAAGTGTGAAACAACTGAAGAAGCCACCTTTTGCTTTGATTACTGCTTTGCACACTCTTGGCATTCTCTTGATGAGCTTCAAGAGGTAGTCACCTGAAATGGTTTTCACTTCAGGTGTGCCCTGTCAGGTTCAATAAGTGTGATTTCTTGCCTTATAAATGGGGTTGGGACCATCAGTTGTGTTGTGCAGAAGTCAGATAATAGTCCTACCGAATAGACTGTTAGAATTTGTATTATGGCAAGAAAAAAGCAGCTAAGTACAGGAAAACGAGTGGCCATCATTACTTTAAGAAATGTCAGTCCGAAAAATTGGGAAAACTTTGAAATTGTCCCCAAGTGCAGTCACAAAAACCATCAAGGGGCTACAAAGAAACTGGCTCACATGCGGACCGCCCCAGGGAAGGAAGACCAAGAGGCACCTCTGCTGCGGAGGATAAGTTTATCTGAGTCACCAGCCTCAGAAATCGCAGATTAACAGCAGCTCAGATTAGAGACCAGGTCAATGGCACACGGAGTTCTAGCAGCAGACACATCTCTAGAACAACTGCTAAGAGGAGACCTTCATGGTAGAATATCTGCTAGGAAACCACTGCTAAAGAAGGGCAACAAGCAGAAGAGACTTGTTTGGGCTAAAGAACACAAGGAATGGACATTAGACCAGTGGAAATATGTGCTGTGTGTCAAATTTGAGATCTTTGGTTCCAACCACCGTGTCTTTGTGCGACGCAGAAAAGGTCAACGGATGGACTCTACATGCCTGGTTCCCACCATGAAGCATGGAGGAGGAGGTGTGATGGTGTGGGGGTGCTTTGCTGGTGACACTGTTGGGGATTTATTCAAAATTGAAGACATACTGAACCAGCATGGCTACCACATCATCCTCCAGCGGCATGCTATTCCATCCGGTTTGCGTTTAGTTGGACCGTCATTTATTTTTCAACAGGACAATGACCCCAAACACACCTCCAGGCTGTGCAAGGGCTATTTGACCAAGAAGGAGAGTGATGGGGTGCTGCGCCAGATGACCTGGCCTCCACAGTCACTGGACCTGAACCCAATCGAGATGGTTTGGGGTGAGCTGGGCTGCAGAGTGAAGGCAAAAGGGCCAACAAGTGCTAAGCATCTCTGGGAACTCCTTCAAGACTGTTCGAAGACCATTTCAGGTGACTACCTCTTGAAGCTCATCAAGAGAATGCCAAGAGTGTGCAAAGCAGTAATCAAAGCAAAAGGTGGCTACTTTGAAGAACCTACAATATGACATATTTTCAGTTGTTTCACACTTTTTTGTTATGTATATAATTCGACATGTGTTAATTCATAGTTTTGATGCCTTCAGTGTGAATATACAATTTTCATAGTCATGAAAATAAAGAAAACTCTTTGAATGTGAAGGTGTGTCCAAACTTTTGGTCTGTACTGTATGTTAGACCCTATTCCATCTAAGCTCCTAAAAGAAGTGCTTCCAGAAGTCATAGATCCTCTTCTCACTATTATTAGTTCCTCACTTTCATTAGGATATGTCCCCAAAACCTTCAATCTGGGTGTTATTAAGCCTCTCATAAAAAAAAAAAACACAACTTGACCCCAAAGAACTAGTTAATTATAAACCGATCTCAAATCTCCCTTTTCTGTCCAAGATACTAGAAAAGGTAGTATCCTCACAATTATATTCCTTCTTAGAGAAAAATGGTATCTGTGAGGATTTCCAGTCAGGAATTAGACCGTATCATAGTACTGAGACTGCTCTCCTTAGAATTACAAATTACCTGCTCTTATCATCTGATTGTGGTTGTATCTTGCAATTAGTGCTATTGGATCTTAGTGCTGCGTTTGACAATATTGACATTATTTTGCATAGACTAGAACACTCTGTTGGCATTAATGGAAGTGCATTAGCATGGTTTAAATCGTACTTATATGACCGCCATCAATTCGTAGCAGTGAATGAAGAGGTATCATATCGATCACAAGTGCAGTATGGAGTACCTCAAGGCTCAGTACTAGGGCCGTTACTCTTCACGCTTAACATGTACTACCCTTTCGTTATGTTCGTGGATGAAAACATCCACTGAATTAAACTGCTGTAAAAATTTATCAGATAAATATTTTTTTCAATTTTTTTTTCATAAATCTATTAATCAACCTCAGTCCTGATCAAAACTACCAAATGTTTAAAATCTTTTATTAAAATCTTTAATTACCAAATTCATAAATGATGTCACTGAATTGGGGGAAAAAAACACACAAAATTACATATTTTCAATTTCAAAAGTGATTGTGGACTGGATATTTTTTTACCTTTCATCACAGTCTTAGGCATGTCAAAGATTAGTAACAAGATTGGCTTTGATGCAATGTTAGTTTTTGTGCAGCATTAGATTTAAATTTTTTCCCCCTAATTTTTTGTTGGTGGCTGTTTTTGCCCCATTGACTTCAATTATAACAACATTTTTTGATTGCAAAGCCATGACACCATATAATCATGCATTCTTGATTGTTTGTGGTTTTCCCTTTTGGGAAGAGGTAAAATTTGTTATTTGTACAGTTGAACACTAGGTGGGACCATTAACCCTTTAGATAGGCCTGTGCAAAAAAAGGCTTAGTTTCTGGCTTGTATATGGAGTTATATGGAGTATAACAGCAAATTATAGTGTTTGTGTGTGTGTGAGATTCTGAAAGTGAAGTGACATTCAGCCAAGTATGGTGACCCATACTCAGAATTTGTGCTCTGCATTTAACCCATCCGAAATGCACACACACAGAGCAGTGAACACACACACACACACTGTGAGCACACACCCGGAGCAGTGGGCAGCCATTTATGCTGCGGCGCCCGGGGAGCAGTTGGGGGTTCGATGCCTTGCTCAAGGGCACCTAAGTCGTGGTATTGAGGGTGGAGAGAGAACTGTACATGCACTCCCCCCACCTACAATTCCTGCCGGCCCGGGACTCGAACTTCACAACCTTTCGATTGGGAGTCCGACTCTCTAACCATTAGGCCACGACTTCCCCTAATTCTTGATTGTTTGTGGTTTTCCCTGTTGGGAAGAGGTAACATTTGTTATTTTTTACAGTTGATCACTAGGTGGGACCATTAACCCTTTAGATAGGCCTGTGCAAAAAAAGGCTTAGTTTCTGGCTTGTATATGGAGTTATATGGAGTATAACAGCAAATTATAGTTGGTAAAGCCAGATTTATGCACATTTTTACAGCAGTTTAATTGAGTGGATGTTTTCATCCCGAACATAACGAAAGGGTAGTGAATTTGAACAATGCACAAGGGTTAAATCTAGATTAAAGTCCATCTCTTTAACCTGGCTTACACATAACACACTAATATGCTTCTAATATCCAAATCCGTTAAAGAAAAAAAGGATTTTTAGGTTGCATTAATTAGGTAAACCGGGAACACTTCCCATAACACCTGATGTACTTGCTACATCATTAGAAGAATGGCATCTATGCTAGTATTAGTCTTCATTAGTTTCTCTCTTATTCCGAGGTCACCGTAGCCACCAGATCCAGTCTGTATCGAGATCAGAGGGTCACTGCAGTCACCCGGATCCAGTACGTATCCAGACCAGATGGTGGATCAGCACCTAGAAAGGACCTCTACAGCCCTGAAAGACAGCGACGACCAGGTCAACTAGAGCCCCAGATACAGATCCCCTGTAAAGACCTCGTCTCAGACGACCACCAGGACAAGACCACAGGAAACAGATGATTCTTCTGCACAATCTGACTTTGCTGCAGCCTGGAATTTAACTGCTGCTTCGTCTGGTCAGAGGAGAACTGGCCCCCCAACTGAGCCTGGTTTCTCCCAAGGTTTTTTTCTCCATTCTGTCATCAATGGAGTTTCGGTAACTTGCCGCTGTCGCCTCTGGCTTGCTTAGTTGTGGTAACTTCCTTTACAGTGATATCGTTGACTTGATTGCAAATGAATGCACAGACACTATTCAAACTGATGACATCACTGAATTCAATGATAAACTGCCTTAACTGTCATTTTGCATTATTGGCAGACGTGTTTTGGAGAAAAAACATTTATTTCATAATGTGATTTTCCTCCCTTTTTTGATTATTTTCCTTCAATAAATTGCTCAATTGCATTTTTTTCTCCATTAAAGATCAAAAGGTTAAACAATGCAGATTTATTTTTACAGTCATCTTTGATCATATTTGCCAAGGGTGCCAATAATTCTGACCACAACTGTAAATATGACACACAGCTCTGGCTGTGATCTCTTCTGCTGAACAGATTTAATGAAGACATTCAGTTTATTAAAGGAAAATTTTAAACAACAACAAAAAAAAAATACTTTGATAAGGAGGTTCTATGGTCTTATTGTTTTAAATAAAATTCTAATTTTAACTAATTTTAAAAATGAAAGGGTGTTTGGGTGGTGAATATTTAGATCTGATGAATGTGTTCATTCATTCTTTGTGTTACTGACAAGCAGCATTTAAAAACATCATGACCGTCTGTTACGCTATTAAGCGAGATTTGAACAGTTTGTGCTGCTTAGTTGCGGTTATGCTCCTGTTATTTCTTTTTTTTTTCATCTAGGTCATGTGATGTCCAGGTGTCTGCTGTTTGTGGGTGGGGCACCCACTTTAAAGACGCCTCGTTTGACTTATAGGGAGGCCAGCTCTCTTTTCATTCTCATCTGTTCCCGCTGGCAGACGGAGCGCAGCTCCAGAGTCAATTGGGCTGTAGTCATTTGGAGATAAGGCTACGTAAATCTGGGTATCATCAGCATAGCTGTGATAGGCAATTTGGTTCTTTCTCATTATTTGACTTAGTGGGAGCATATACAGGCTAAACAAGAGCGGTGCAAGAATTGACCCTTGTGGGACGCCGCATGTCATGGACATCCACTTAGACTTATGCTCACCTATACTCACATTATAGTCAAAGTCAAAGTCACCTTTATTTATATAGCGCTTTAAACAAAATACATTGCGTCAAAGCAACTGAACAACATTCATTAGGAAAACAGTGTCAATAATGCAAAAATGATAGTTAAAGGCAGTTCATCATTGGATTCAGTTATGTCATCTCTGTTCAGTTAAATAGTGTCTGTGCATTTATTTGCAATCAAGTCAACGATATCGCTGTAGATGAAGTGTCCCCAACTAAGCAAGCCAGAGGCGACAGCGGCAAGGAACCGAAACTCCATCGGTGACAAAATGGAGAAAAAAAACCTTGGGAGAAACCAGGCTAAGTTGGGGGGCCAATTCTCCTCTGACCAGACGAAACCAGTAGTTCAATTCCAGGCTGCAGCAAAGTCAGATTGTGCAGAAGAATCATCTGTTTCCTGTGGTCTTGTCCTGGTGCTCCTCTGAGACAAGGTCTTTACAGGGGATCTGTATCTGGGGCTCTAGTTGTCCTGGTCTCCACTGTCTTTCAGGGATGTAGAGGTCCTTTCTAGGTGCTGATCCAGCATCTGGTCTGGATACGTACTGGATCCGGGTGACTGCAGTGACCCTCTGATCTGGACACAGACTGGATCTGGTGGCCACCGTGACCTCGGAACAAGAGAGAAACAGACAAATATTAGCGTAGATGCCATTCTTCTAATGATGTAGCAAGTACATAGGGTGTTATGGGAAGTGTTTCCGGTTCCGGTTTACCTAATTAATGCAGCCTAAAAATCCTTTAACGGATTTGGATAATAAAAGCATATTAGTATGTTATGTGTATGCCAGGTTAAAGAGATGGGTCTTTAATCTAGATTTAAACTGCAAGAGTGTGTCTGCCTCCCGAACAATGTTAGGTAGGTTATCAGAATCAGAAATCAGAATCAGAAAGAGCTTTATTGCCAAGTATGCTTGCGCATACAAGGAATTTGTTTTAGTGACATAAGCTTCCAGTAAACAGAGACAACAACACACAGACAAAAAAAAAAAAAAATTACAGGAGAATTACAAATTGGCAAATAAATAAGTGTATAAACAATTGTGCTATAAATGATAATGGAATAGGATTGAGTGAGATGCAGGAATGTTCTAGGATGGAGGGGTAACAAATAAATATAAGGATATTGCACATTTTTGCATAAGCATAAGTTTAAGTGGGAAACATTTAACTGTTCATGAGGTAGATTGCCTGGGGGAAGAAACTATTCTTGTGCCTTGCTCTTCTTGTATTTGCGGCTCTGAGGCGCCGGCCAGATGGCAAAAGTTCAAAGATGGGGTGACTTGGATGTGAGGGATCCAGAGTGATTTTCTGAGTCCTTTTCCTCACTCTGGATGTGTACAGTTCTTGGAGGGTGGGCAGGGGAGCACCAATAATCCTTTCAGCAGTCCGAACAGTTCTCTGTAGTCTTCTGATATCTGATTTTGTAGCTGAACCAAACCAGACAGTAATTGAAGTACACAGGACTGACTCAATGACGGCTGAGTAGAACTGTTTCAGCAGCTCCTGTGGCAGGTTAAACTTCCTCAGCTGGCGAAGGAAGTACAACCTTTGTTGGGCTTTTTTCACAATGGAGCCAATGTGATTGTCCCACTTCAGGTCCTGAGAGATGGTGGTTCCCAGGAATCTGAATGACTCCACTGCAGCCACAGTGCTGTTCATGATGGTGAGTGGGGAAAGTGCAGGGGGGTTTCTCCTAAAGTCCACAGTCATCTCCGCTGTTTTGACCATGTTCAGCTCCAGGTTGTTAAGACTGCACCAGACAGCCAGCTGCTCAACCTCCTGTCTGTAAGCAGACTCGTCACCGTCCTGGATGAGGCCGATGACTGTAGTGTCGTCTGCAAACTTCAGGAGCTTGACAGAGGGGTCTTTAGAGGTGCAGTCGTTGGTGTACAGGGAGAAGAGCAGAGGGGAGAGAACACATCCCTGAGGGGCACCAGTCTTGGTGGAGCAGCTGTTTGACATGAATTTCCCCAGTCTCACTAACTGTTGCCTATCTGTCAGAAAGCTGGTGATCCACTGACAGATAGAGCTAGGAACAGAGAGCTGGGTCAGTTTGGTCTGGAGGGTTGTTGGGATGATGGTGTTGAAAGCCGAACTAAAGTCCACAAACAGGATCCTCACATAAGTCCCTGTTTTGTCCAGATGTTGCAGGATGAAGTGCAATGCCATGTTGATTGCATCATCCACGGACCTGTTTGCTCAGTACGCAAACTGCAGGGGGTCCAGTAAGGGTCCAGTGCTGTCCTTCAGATAAGCCAGAACCAGTTTTTCAAACGACTTCATGACGACAGACGTTAGAGCCACAGGTCTGTAGTCGTTAAGTCCTGTTATCTTGGGTTTCTTTGGAATGGGGATTATGGTGGAGCGTTTGAAGCAGGAAGGCACTTCACACAACTCCAGAGATCTGTTGAAGATCTGTGAAAAGATGGGGGCCAGCTGGTCAGCACAGATTTTCAGACAGGCTGGTGTAACGCCATCTGGGCCTGGTGCTTTTCTTCTTTTGTTTTTCTTGAAGACCTGGCGCACATCATCTTCACAGATTTGAAGAGCAGGAGGTATGGAGAGGGGGATTGCAGGAGGTGTAAATGGTTGTGTAGGGAGATGGTCAGAGTGGGTGTTGGGGGTTTCAAATCTACAATAAAACTCATTCAGGTCGTTAGCAGGTCGTTGATTAGCCTCAGTGCAAGGGGATGGTGTCTTGTAGTTTGTGATGGCTCTCAGTCCTCTCCAAACTGAAGTAGAGTCGTTGGAAGTAAACTGGTCTTCCAACTTTTTAGCGTAGGTCTTTTTAGCCGCTCTAATCTCTTTGTTCAGTGTGTTCCTGGCCTGATTGTACAAGACCCTGTCCCCATTTCTGTAGGCATCCTCTTTGGCCTGACGAAGGTGTCTGAGTTTTACTGTAAACCATGGCTTATCATTGTTGAATGTTAAATAAGTCCTGGTAGGAATGCATATATCCTCACAGAAACTAATATAGGATGTTACAGTCTCTGTGAGTTCGTCCAGATCGGTGGTAGCAGCTTCAAAAACGCTCCAGTCTGTGATGTCAAAACAAGATTGTAAATCCTGCTCTGTTTCACTGGTCCATCTCTTCACAGTCTTTACTACAGGTTTAGCAGATTTAAATTTCTGCTTGTAGGTCGGTATAAGATGAACCAGACAATGATCAGAACGTCCCAAAGCTGCTCGTGGAACAGAGTGATATGCATCCTCTATTGTGGTGTAACAGTGATCCAGTATATTACTGTCTCTGGTGGGACAGGTAACATGCTGTCTGTATTTTGGCAGTTCACGGGAGAGATTGGCTTTATTAAAGTCCCCAAGAATGATTAAAACAGAGTCCGGGTGTTGTTGTTCTGTGTCTGTGATCTGATCAGCGAGTTTCTGTAAAGCTGAGCTCACATGCACTTGAGGTGGAATGTAAACACTAACCAGAATGAACGAGTGAAACTCCCGCGGCGAATAGAATGGCTTGCAGTTGATAAACTGCGTTTCTAGATCAGGACAGCACATCTTCTTTAACACAGTTACATCTGTACACCACCGTTCATTGATGTAAAAGCATGTCCCGCCGCCGCGCGATTTCCCCGTTGATTCTGCTTCGCGGTCCGCTCTGAAAAGCTGAAAGCCCGGCAGATGGAGTGCGCTGTCCGGTATGGCGTCATTCAGCCAGGTTTCCGTGAAACACAGAGCAGCAGAGTGAGAGAAATCCTTATTTGTCCAAGAGAGCAGAAGGAGTTTGTCCGTTTTGTTGGGTAGAGAGTGGAGATTTGCGAGATGGATGCTAGGCAACGGCGTTCGAAATCCGCGCTTCCTGAGTCTGACGAGCGCTCCCGCTCGCTTTCCCCGTCTGCGCGTTCTGAAACGCTTGATCAGCGCCGCTGCTCCTCCGATAACAATGTTCAGTAAAACGTCTGTATAATAGAAATCCGGAAAAATATCATGTGGTGTGTTCTGCCGAATGTTCAGCAGTTCATCCCTGGTGAAACTGATCGTGTTTGTTAAACAAAAAACAGGAAAAACGAACAAAAACAGTACAAACACTGGAGAGCCAAGCACTGAAGCAGCCATGTGCGGCGCCATCTTGGATTGCCAAAGAGTTTATTCCAGAGTTTGGGTGCCAAATAGGTAAAGGATCTGCCGCCCGCAGTTGATTTTGATATTCTAGGTATTATCAAATTGCCTGAGTTTTGAGAACGTAGCGGACGTAGAGGATTATAATGTAAAAGGAGCTCATTCAAATACTGAGGTGCTAAACCATTCAGGGCTTTATAAGTAATAAGCAATATTTTAAAATCTATGCGATGCTTGAAAGGGAGCCAGTACAGTGTTGACAGGACCGGGCTAATTTGGTCATACTTCCTGGTTTTAGTAAGAACTCTTGCTGCTGCATTTTGGACTAGCTGTAGTTTGTTTACTAAGCGTGTAGAACAACCACCCAATAAAGCATTACAATAATCTAACCTTGAGGTCATAAATTTATGGATTAACATTTCTGCATTTGACATTGAGAGCATAGGCCGTAATTTAGATATATTTTTGAGATGGAAAAATGCAGTTTTACAAATGCTAGAAACGTGGCTTTCTAAGGAAAGATTGCGATCAAATAGCACACCTAGGTTCCTAACTGATGACAAAGAATTGACAGAGCAACCATCAAGTCTTAGACAGTGTTCTAGGTTATTACAAGCAGAGTTTTTAGGTCCTATAATTAACACCTCTGTTTTTTCAGATTTTAGCAGTAAGAAATTACTCGTCATCCAGTTTTTTATATCGACTATGCAATCCATTAGTTTTTCAAATTGGTGTGTTTCACCGTGCTGCGAAGAAATATAGAGCTGAGTATTATCAGCATAACAGTGAAAGCTAACACCATGTTTCCTGATGATATCTCCCAAGGGTAACATATAAAGCGTGAAGAGTAGCGGCCCTAGTACTGAGCCTTGAGGTACTCCATACTGCACTTGTGATCGATAGGATGCATCTTCATTCACTGCTACGAACTGATGGCGGTCATATAAGTACGATTTAAACCATGCTAATGCACTTCCACTGATGCCAACAAAGTGTTCAAGTCTATGCAAAAGAATGTTGTGGTCAATTGTGTCAATTGTTAAACACGCATTTATGCTCTTGTGCCAGAGGCTTATCGACAAAAGTTTCACAGTTATCAGAAACCTGACGCTCTCACATTTGTCGAGAATGTTAGAGAAAAAGAAATTCTATCGATGGCTTAGCTCTCAAGAAGTAACAACTTTTCAATCTCTTCGTGATTTGATTATTCTTAAAGATTTCCTCAAACAATCGCTACTCATGTTAGTGAGCATAAGAATTTAACTCCTGCTCGTGCAGCTGTGCTTGCCAATGAGTATGTACTCACACATAAGCGTGTTCCTTCTAATTCTAAATTCGCACAAAACGCTTCAAGTCATCCAAATGTGTCCAAGATGTCTAGAGAAACTGTGCCTGTTTCTGCTCGCACTCTAGATCAGCGTCTGCCGGTACCTAACGTTACAGTTCCGACCTGTGCCTATTGTAAGAAACGTGGTCATGTTTTGTCTGAGTGTTATTCACTACATCGTAAAAATAAGGCAGCGAGTCAACCCGCTTCTTATAGATCAGAGGTGGGTTTGTGTTTTTCGGACTTGCCTGTGAGTAGGGATGACACCCATACTAACAATCACAGTTTTGCGCCTTTTATAATGGATGGGTTTGTTTCTTTGCCCAGTGAGCACTTAAAAATTCCCGTAAAAATTTTGCGTGACACTGGTGCTTCACAGAGCTTTATTTTGCAAGATGTGTTGTCTTTCAGTGATAAGACTTTTACTGGTGATAGTATTCTTGTACGTGGATTTAAAATGGGTTATGTTAGTGTCCCTCTGCATGAGATTTCTCTTATGTCTTTTTCGGTTACTGGCAATTTTACCTTGGGTGTACGCCCCTCCTTGCCTATTGAAAACGTAGCTGTGCTACTTGGTAACGATTTGTGTGGTGGAAAGGTCTTGCCTTGTCCCATAGTGTCTCATGCAGCTCCAAAAACATGTACTGATGACCTGTCAATTAACTTCCCCGAGGTTTTTTCTTCTAGCGTTGTTACTCGTGCTATGGTGAGAAATGAAAAAAAGGATGAAATTGAGGATCAACTTAAACTTAGTGACACTTTTATTGCTCAACCTCCACTCTTTAACGATAGTGATTTACCTTTGAATTCTGCTTCAGTATCGTTTCCTTCTGATGTTCCTAAATTTTCTATGAGTCGAGAGCAGCTTATTAAGGAACAGAAAATTGACCCGTCTCTGTCTTTTTTTTTCAGAAGCTATGTATGAAGAAGACATTGAGCATTCACCGCATGGCTATTTTTTACGAGATGGTGTCTTAATGCGCAAGTGGAGACCTCTTATGGCCTCAGCGCAAGATGAGTGGAGAGTTTTCTTGCAAATTGTTGTCCCAGTCTCCTTTCGTGATAAAGTCTTGGGCTTAGCTCATGACCATCACTTTGCGGGTCATCTTGGTGTAAATAAGACCACTGACAGAATTCTACGCCATTTTTTTTGGGCGGGTATTAAATGTCAGATGTCGTGAGATATTGCAGAACATGTCATTTATGCCATGTCATTGGAAAACCTAACCAGGTGATTCCACCTGCGCCTTAACAGCCGATTCCAGTTACGTCTGAGCCTTTTGAAAACGTAATATTAGACTGTGTTGGCCCATTGCCCCGGACAAAGTCTGGCAATCAATGGTTACTCACCATAATGTGTAGCGTGACTCATTTTCCAGAAGCTATTCCGCTCCGTAAAATCACAGCTCCTGTCATCATTAAGGCCCTGATGGGTTTCTTCTCTCTTTTTGGCCTTCCGAAAACCATTCAGACAGACCGCGGTACTAATTTTATGTCCCGTGTATTTGCTCAAGCTATGCGCCAGCTCACAGTCCACCATGTTATGTCCAGCCCGTATCATCCGCAAACTCAAGGTGCACTTGAGAGGTTCCATCAGACTTTGAAAAGTATGCTCAAGTGTTTTTGCCACGAGTTTTAACGTGATTGGGATGAAGGTGTACCGTTTGCTCTTTTTGCTGTGCGTGAGGTAGTACAAGAGAGTTTGGGTTTTAGCCCGTCGGAACTTGTTTTGGGGCACATGGTTCGTGGGCCTTTGAAGCTGTTGAAAGAGTCGTGGCTTGTTGAGCCTAAAGAGTCTGTCAGTTTGTGTGATTACGTGTCCAACATGCGTAATAGGCTCAGACGTGCATGCCAGTTGGCTAAAGATAATTTAGGTCGCTGTAAAAAACGAATGAAGCAGAGGTTTGACCAGAAGGCTGTTTTTCGAAGTTTCAGTCCTGGGGATAAAGTTCTCGTGTTGATTCCTGTGATGGGTTCTGCTTTTTACAGGCTCGTTACAGCGGGCCTTATTGTGTTGAACGTCGACATTAGAACGTAATGACTTAATCTCCTTGATTAAACAACATGAGAATTTATTTCCTGATGTGCCAAGTCGAACAACGGCAATTGAACATGACATTGATGTGGGGGCCTCATTTCCAATTAAACAGCATTCTTATCATACAAACCCACACAAAAAGTTGTTGCTTCAGAGTGAGGTAAAGTTTATGTTGGAAAATGGCATAGTAGAATCTAGTAATAGTCCATGGAGTTCTCCCTGTTTACTTATTCCAAAAAGTGATGGTTCCATGCGTTTTTGCACAGATTTTAGAAGGGTGAATGCAGTCACAAAACCTGACAGCTACCCATTACCGCGTATCGACGATTGTGTTGATCGCCTGGGTTCAGCTGTATTTGTCAGTAAAATTGACCTGTTGAAGGGTTACTGGCAAGTTCCGTTGACCTTTCGTGCTAAAGAGATTTCAGCCTTTGTAATGCCAGATAATTTTTGCTAATGCCAGAAAAATGCTCCCGCCACTTTTCAAAGGCTCATCAATGGCGTGCTTGATGGTGTGCCTAACTGCGAGGCCTATTTGGATGATTTGGTGGTCTATAGTGCCACCTGGCCTTCTCATATGGCCCATCTTTCAACTGTGTTTCGTAGGTTATCAGAAGCTAATTTAACCATTAACCTAGCTAAATGTGAGTTTGGCCAGGCTACTGTGGTATATCTGGGTAAAGTGGTTGGTCGTGGGAAGGTGCGTCCTGTCCAGTCTAAAGTTGAGGCGATTTTTGAATTATCCTCCTCCAACCACTCGTCGCGAACTCAGTCACTTCCTTGGCATGGTAGGTTAATACCGGTCATTTTGCAAAAATTTCTCTTCTTTTGCCTCGCCCCTCACTGATTTGCTCAGTCTGAAAGTGACCTACAACTGGACTCCACGGAGTCAGGCTTCTTTCGAGTCTGTCAAAGCACTGCTGACTACTGCGCCGGTGTAAGCCGCTCCTGATTTTTCTCTGCCTTTTTCTATCGCTGTTTATGCGAGTGACTTAGGAGCAGGAACTGTTCTTTTACAACAAGACAGGGATGGTCTTGAACATCCGGTCTGTTTTTTTTCCGCGAAAATTTAATTGTCGTCAGCGTGCTTATTCGACCATAGAGAAGGAAGCCCTTGCTCTTGTGCTTGCCTTTCAGCACTTTGAGGTCTACGTGGGAGGTGCTGAAATAAATAAATTGCACGTAAATTTTTTGTTTTTTCCGTTTAGCAGGATTTTGGTTTCATTGCTGAACGCTAATGGGTTTGCAAATATTTATTTGTAAGTATTTATTAATTATATTGTTGACTTCAACCCCAATTTATTTTCTTAAGGGTGGGGGTCTTACGCTATTAAGCGCGATTTGAACAGTTTGTGCTGCTTAGTTGCGGTTATGCTCCTGTTATTTTTTTTTTTTCTAGGTCATGTGATGTCCAGGTGTCTGCTGTTTGTGGGTCGGGCACCAACTTTAAAGACACCTTGTTTGACGTCCAGGGAGGCGGGCTCTCTTTTCATTCTCATCTGTTACCGCTGGCAGATGGAGCGCAGCTCCGTGGTGTCTCACTGGGCTCGCACGGCGAGTTTAGGTTTAGTTTAGGTTAGTTAGTGAAGCAGTTAGAGGACCCGGAAGACTCACGGTAAACTTTGTATTTTGTTTTTGGTCGGGAGGTGGGTAAGTTTTATCTTTTTTTGTAGTTATGTGAGATCAGGATTTTCTTTCTGTTTGTTTTGTTATTTTTACCACCACGCTCTGTTTATGTAAAAATCATTATTTCATTAAATTAAATTGTTATTGCAATGTCACTGCGTTTATGGTTTTTGTATGTTATGTTGTACCAATTTGGTTTATTACCATGGTCACTTAACACCGTCTGTTGTGGGAAAATACTAAAAGTTGATGTATTCTCACATATTTGCAGGAGACTTTCATGTTTAAAAAGTTGTTGTTAAGTGTTAGCGTATTATGTTTATTTTATTATGAATTTAATTCTCACGTATGTCATAATCTGTTAGTAAATGTTTGTATCTCAGGGGATTCGTCACCCTTTTAGGGATATAAATCAAGATATTTTTTACATACAGACTCTGTTGTCCACAGACTTTAGACCAGGGGCCCGTTCTTCGTACATCGCTTATTACATCCGAGATCAAATGACACATCCAAGATGATATCATCGTGCTAATCATGATCCGGCTAATTGGGTTCTTCGAACACACCTGTTGTGTATGATTAGTATCGCTGGACTGAGTTATCTGAGATAATTGCACGTTCATGTGTTGGCTTAAAAGGGGATATGTATCGATACTCGAAACCATGATCAGCAGTGCAGCGATTGGCTAGTGGCAAGATGGCAATGTAATGACCTCATATAATTTAAAATGACACCTGACGAAAAACTTGACAAATTTCTGGACTTTTATAAGGAAACAGCCAAGCAAACAAAACTACATAAATGTTATAATAGATACATGAAACCAGACATGGGGACTTGTGACTTGGTGACTTGGACTCGAGTCGACTCGAGTCGCTATTTTTATGACTTGTGACTTGACTTGACAAAAAATAAAATACTTGAGACTTGACTTGGACTTGGAAGTTAAAGACTCGGGACTTGACTTGACTTGAGACAGGATGACTTGAATGACTTGAGTGTTAATCACATCATGTTTTCAGTTTGAATATAAAATATATAAATTATTTTTAAAAATAAATTTGATTACTCAGCTGGAGCGCAGGCTGAGAATCGCGTTGTCATGACTGGATCAGGACACTATCATCAGTCATGCCCTCTCTACCTTACGCAGACCACGCCCACTTAGATCAGATATCACATCAACATCTCAGCTTGAGGGGTACTGAGGGTCATCGCTTTTGTCGTCAATAATTCGCGCCTAAAAACGCGTGGAAATCGCTAGTCGCGCCGCTTTCTCATTGTTTCCAAAGCGCTCGGGCAGTTGCGCCCCTGAGGCGTCGAGCGTGTCGCACCGCGTTGCTTCCATTATGAGCGCGCATACTGGTGGCGCATACATGGTGGGATAGGCCACATCGTGCTCGGCTTGCAGACAAGACTCTCGAATCTTATATTTTGCAAGTGCAATACCTTGTAATAGAGGTAATGACTTTAATGACTCTGAGAGAGAGAGATTGTGTGTGTGTGTGTGTGTGTGAGAGAGAGAGAGAGAGAGAGAGAGAGAGAGTGAGTGAGAGAGAAACACACTCGTGCTTCACCTGATGAAGGAAACCCAAACTGAGTCTGACTCCAATCACAACCCCAACATTCAGAAACTAATTGACAAAAATCTGAAGTATAATTATGATGAAAAATTTAAAAAATGAATTTGAGCTCCAAACCAAACTCCAGTGTTATTCGGCCCTAAACAGAACCACAAAACTGGCAAATTACTTATCACTCAAGCAATTAAAAGAAATCCTTTCAAAATATGGACTCAGTGATCATGATTTGGAAATAGAGATTGGTAGACATAAAAGATCCTGGCTACCGAGAGAAGAGAGACTGTGCAAACACTGTGAGCTGAATCAAACAGAGGATGAGAAACACTTCCTTCTTGTCTGTCCCAAATACAGCACTACAAGAGAAACATTCTTCTCACAGTTTGAAGCTTTGAATCGTTCATTCTTGTCTCTAAATGACTCAGAGAAACTAGTCTATATACTTGGAGAGAATGAGACGGCAGTCACAATAGCTGCTAAATATTTATACACCATACACACCATACGAAAGGGATAATTTATTATATTCAACTGTTTTATTTTATATTCTTAATTCTATATAATTACTATTATTAATATTAGAAATATTATCTGCTGCTGCTATTTTTATTGTATTTTATTGTAATCATATTTTATTCTGTCTCTAAATGCTAAATTTGGCAATACTGTAACTCAAATGTCATGCCAATAAAGCAACTTGAACTTGAACTTGAGAGAGAGAGAGAGAGAGAGAGAGAGAGAGGAGAAATATAAGAAAGTTTAATGTTGTATGTAAACTGTGTTTGAGGGGAAGTCGTGGCCTAATGGTTAGAGAGTTGGACTCCCAATCGAAGGGTTGTGAGTTCGAGTCTCGGGCCGGCAGGAATTGTGGGTGGGGGGAGTGCATGTACAGTTCTCTCTCCACCTTCAATACCACGACTTAGGTGCCCTTGAGCAAGGCATCGAACCCCCAACTGCTCCCCGGGCGCCGCAGCATAAATGGCTGCCCACTGCTCCGGGTGTGTGCTCACAGTGTGTGTGTGTGTTCACTGCTCTGTGTGTGTGCACTTCGGATGGGTTAAATGCAGAGCACAAATTCTGAGTATGGGTCACCATACTTGGCTGAATGTCATGTCACGTCACGTCCTTTGTGTGTGAGAGAGAGAGAGAGAGAGAGAGAGAGAGAGGGGGGGGGGTGTTCAGAGAGGAGTCTGTTGGATGTTTAGCTGTTATTTGTTTTATGGACTCAATGTTGAAAATGTAAAACATTTCTGTTGGCAGAAGTGAAAAATAAATAATTTTATGAAGTTACAATTTTGTTTGATTCCATGATGTATTTTACTGAACATGAGTATTTACAATGCAAATCCAAATTATTTTAATTTACTGTTACTTATATCTTGTCTTTTAACTTTGTTAAGATCAGATTCTGCAGGTAAAATTACAATAATAAGGTGACTTGACTTGGACTTGACTTGACTTACTACAGGACTTGACTTGACTTGACATAACTTGTGACTTGACTTGACTTGCCCAAGAAAAAAATACTTGGGACTTACTTGAGACTTGAAGGTTAAGACTTGAGACTTACTTGAGACTTGCACATGTGTGACTTGGTCCCATCTCTGCATGAAACAGATAATAGATGCATGTTTTTATTTTATTCGAATTTTTTTCATGATTCCCAATTATTTATATTCGCAATTTATAATAGTTGTACAGTCTTTACATTTTTATTTCAGTGTAGAAATTATCTATTCATTTCATTTTATATTTGGACAGATTTGTTACGTGACAGCATTAATGAAAGTTTCTTAAGGGTCAATATCATGTTATCTGCATCTCCTGCGCTCCATCAAGCCACTCTTATAATAGCAGTCATCACTCAAAATAATGCACGACTCTATTATCTGTATAGCATGTGTGTAAGACTCTAATACAATTATGAAGTAATAGTTTTATGACAAATAAATATTTCAGTGAGTAAAACTGGCTGTGTCTATAGTAGGCTGTTATGGACTACACAGTATTTTTATATTATTTTTTAAATAATTTTTAAAATGATTATAATTTTAAATTATTGTCCCTGGATCATTACGATACTCTTGTAATAAAGTAGCGGTGGTAGCAGACATATTTTGAGTATCAGTTCTGGTTGAAAAGAAGCGATCTAATCCTGTTTACATGAAATAAGCTGCTCCCGAGCAGGTTTAAGCTTAAGGACCTGTTGCTATGACAGCAGCTCCGGGATGAGCTTCGAAGAACCAAATGATCCAAGATCACGCCAAATCGTCAACATTCAAATCCAGCTAACTGAGTTAGCGACGTACGAAGAACGGGCCCCTGGTCTGTCAAACTCAGTTTCTGGAGGACCACAGCCCTGTGGTGTTTAGTCTTAACCCTGCTCTAATGTTGCGTTCAAGTCATGTCAGATAGATTGTATTTAAGAGTTGAACGCACATGAACTTCACCACAAAGTCATTATTACAAGTGAGAAACTCTATTTTCTTTAAGCCCCAGTTTCTGAGTTGAGGACATGTCAGTAAGAAAACATGTCGGATGCAATGGACACAGCAAAAGACTATAGATATACAGTGTCTTTTTTTTTAATGTATAAAAGTTGTTCCGATCAAGTCCGAAGTGACTTGAACGCACCTGACATCATAATTATGACTTCTCAACTCGTAAGTATGAATGTCCCCGGAGGACTTGAACACAACACACACACACACCATCTAGTTCTCAGATAAGCCTGAAGAGCCTGTTTAGCTGGATCAGGTGTGCTTAATTACAGTTAGAGCTGAACTCTGCAGCGGTGTGGTGCTCCAGGAACTGAGTTTGACACCCTGCTTTAGACTTTGTAGCTGATTTCAGAAAATCAGTTCAATACTTCAAACTCTTACAGTAATGTACATACAGAGGACAACACAAGAGTTACACATTCTGAAACTTGACTTATTTTGATCTTTGTGCCCATATTTCTTTTTCTATATCACAATGACATTGTAAAGGGTAATTCTTTTTTTCAGACTGCTAGTAGAAATTTAACTGGGAATTCTATCCGGTCTCTTTCAATCAATCTCACACACACAGTAATGTGTGAATGTGTTCTTTTGAAATGGATATATGGCATACATAAGCATATGGCATACTGTTCAATACAGTAACTGTCATCCAAAATTTTGCCATAGTTTGCATAAGAACATCCATCCAGAGTACACTGTTATATTGACAACATGACTAAGCAATCTGACTGTCTCATCCATAAACTATGACACAAGGACTTGCCATTCTGATGGCAATGATATGTTCATTGACACAGTTATTTATTTTTGGGAGATGAACGAAGGATTTTGAGCAAGAGACTGGTTTTTGCAGGTAATCCATGGTGTTTTGCTATTTGTATAAAATATATAGTTTGCATGTGTTTTTGTTTAGCATATTTCATGCATGAGGATTTTATTGCTAAAATATGCCATTCATTGCAATTCTGGGATTACTGAGAGATAGACAAAATAAACCTTCCTCAAAAGCCTGTTTTGTCATGTTCAACATATATATATATTTTTAATTGAACATAAAAAAAATTCATGAAAAATGATAAATATATAATGAAGAAAGCTCAAGCTGGTTCAGTCCACTACACAGTACATGTTCTTGAACAGGTTTATCAGCAAAGTTCTGATCATGCTAATACTTTATAGGCTCTAGAAACTTCTGTATCAAATATATGATACAGTAAGCTAACATATCCATAAACAGACATTATTGTTCCACACAATTTTACAACAAATGTTTCAAAAACGTAGCTAAAATGTTTTAACACATTGCCAAACAAGCTTTCTGTTTTCAATCAGTTTATACCTGCAAAGGGACTACATGGGTTACAAACATTAAGTCTTTTTTAAATATAAATTAATACAAATATCACGATTTTTTTTTATCATTTGTGTTCTAAAAAAAAAGAAAAAATAGTGAATTTTCGGATGTCTTCGTGTCTTTTAATACATAATTTATTTAAGGTCTGGCAGTTTTTATTGTTAATATGTATTGAAAGTACCTGCATCCTGGAGAGAAATCCTGATCTCGGGGTGTTTGTGTGTGATTCATGATGAAGAGTGAGATCTCCAGCACTTACTCTGTCACTGTGTGTGGAAATGACAAACTAATCATTCAGCTGAACGGATCCTGCGAGTCCAGAAACAGCGCTCACTCAAACACACAATCTTAGTCTTATCTGAACACAAATGTTAAAATCAACCACAGACAACACGAAACAGCAACCAAACCACTTCATTCGCTTAAAAATAAAGACATCAAACAAATATCAGAGAACACACGTCCTCCAGGAGGAAATGAAAGCAGAAGTTACCTGCAGCGTCGAGTCACCTGCGCGTCAGTGACGTCACACGCATTCTCCACTGTGCGCGACACTGACCCTGGATCTCAGTATTGTAATTTTCTGCACTGTTTTTCTGTACCCCATTAACCCCTGCTTGTTGTTAGGAAAACAAGATTTAGGTAAAAGTTAAATTTTTAGGCTGCTCTGCCTCTAACAACACTTGTCAGTGTCAAAATGATTGAGATGGAGATGAAATGAAAGTGGGCGGGACTTGCGGTTCACTAGAGAACAAATTCACATGGATTATTTTACCGATCTCCTTGCTAAGTTTCTGGACGTTGATCATGTAAGGACCCTTTTTGTCTATGGGAGGGTCAGAGAGCTGTCGCACTGCATTAAAAATATCTTAATTTGTGTTCTAAAGATGAATCTTACGGGTTTGGAATGACATGACGGTGAGTAATTAATGACAGAATTATATTTTTTGGGTGAACTGTCCCTTTAAGGTGTTTATTACACAATGCATATGGTGGCCACTGTAGCCCTTTTTTATTAAGGATATGTTTATTTCTTGAACTATAAAGGTATGTAGTTTTTGAATTGGTATGCTGAATGTGCTCATTTTTGGTTTGAATTTCAAATTCAAATGGTTGAATTTGGTCCCGTTTTTCGTGTTTTTTTAAGCTTTGATTGTGTTTACAGTGTGCAACATAACATGTGTTCATGTTTCACGTGTAAAAAAACAGTATTTTCACACAATTCACCTATCTGTATACCGCTGTTTTCACTGTCATAAAAACGGGCTGATGACTTCCTTGTTCTATAAAGTCCCTCCTTAAGAAAGACGTAACGAGTTCTGATTGGGCCAGCGGTTCCTGTGTTGTGATTCGACAGCAGCTGAGCGCACGCTGCCCTCCTGGAAACACGATTGGGCTAGTTTTGAGAAGCAAGTGGGCAGGATTTGTTTTGAATCCTGATCTGAACCATAGACAGTAAAAGAACACACATGCTGGGATGTACTTATAATCACAGGAGCGTTTTTACTGACGAGATGTGCATATAAATCGCATTCGATTTTTTTGCACAGCACTAACATCTAGTTAACAAAGCTAAACTGCGTTGCGCTTTGCGTAATAAGTTACAGAAACTGTTAAACGCACCAACTTAAATAATAAATTACACTTACCTGTTGTGATCCATAAACAAAAGAGGGAGAGACAAAGAGGGAACTGCTCCATCTTTCAAGAATAATCTTTGTGCGAATCCGGCATTAAACTGAAGCTGTCCTCAGCAAAATGTGCTGCACATAGTTTTACATGTGGATTATAATTTTCAGGAACCGAGTTAAACAAAAATTGTAACCATTGATCTCTAAGTACAGCGTCCCTGGGAAGCCCAAACAAAGGTGATTGGACTCCGAGATGAAAATAACAGCGTTTCGACGACATGGCGACAAACACAAACGCAGCTCTTCCTCTTCTCCGTCGGAGCGCAACAAGACCACACCCCCATTTTTGTGTATTCATGTGGGCGGAGGTTAGTCAAAAAACTGTTTTAGTGATGCTAATAAGTGTGCATGTTTATATTAAATACTAGGCTCACCAATATTGAGTACATTTGCCATTTACACAGGTAGCTGTGTTTCTGAATAATCAGTCATAGAGTGCTCATAATCATCAGAACAAACTGAACAGCATACTCATAGTGATTCTTGCCAAAGTGTGTCTCAGTAAAGCTTCACTCCATCATCGGCAAACTCATTACTGCTCTGAAATCACAGGATATTGAAGAATCAAGAGACAAGCTCAATAATCAAGTTGTCACAATGTGATTAATATACTATTACCACAGTATTGAGCTTAAAAGAAAGGCAGTTTGTGCCAGTTGTTCTTGGGCAGTTCAAGCATATTATATGTATTTATGCATGTATTATATATATATATATATATATATATATATATATATATATATATATATATATATATGTATATATACAGTACAGACCAAACGTTTGGACACACCTTCTCATTCAAAGAGTTTTCTTTATTTTCATGACTATGAAAATTGTAGATTCACACTGAAGGCATCAAAACTATGAATTAACACATGTCGAATTATATATGGAATTATATACATAACAAAAAAGTGTGAAACAACTGAAAATATGTCATATTGTAGGTTCTTCAGAGTAGCCACCTTTTGCTTTGATTACTGCTTTGCACGCTCTTGGCATTCTCTTGATGAGCTTCAAGAGGTAGTCACCTGAAATGGTCTTCAACAGTCTTGAAGGAGTTCCCCGAGAGATGCTTAGCACTTGTTGGCCCTTTTGCCTTCTGTCTGCGGTCCAGCTCACCCCTAAACCATCTGGATTGGGTTCAGGTCCGGTGACTGTGGAGGCCAGGTCATCTGGCACAGCACCCCATCACTCTCCTTCTTGGTCAAATAGCCCTTGATGCCTTCAGTGTGACTCTACAATGTTCATAGTCATGAAAATAAAGAAAACTCTTTGAATGAGAAGGTGTGTCCAAACTTTTGGTCTGTACTGTATATATTTTCATACATGACCGGCCACTGACCTGACACCCTCTTACAGCCGTCTGAGGACTGACTTCAATAATCTGCTGCTTCCTCACAGCTTCTTCTGACCTGAATAAAAGCAGGTTATGTTTGACTGAACAACACTTCTGACCAGTGCAAGACAAGCTGGATCCACAGACATCCACAAAAGCACAACAAACATTCTTAAGATAAACAGCAAAACTAGACTAACTTAATTGCATCATATTTGCAAAATGTCAGCTTGTTCGATTGGATTGAGAATTGCAGATAATCTACGGAAGTAAAATTTTCCAGAATCTGATAACTTTTTTCAATTATTTGTACTTGTATAATGAATGTATTGTACATCCCTATTGTAAAAACTTGACAAATAAAAACCTTAATTTAAAAAATAATCAGTTTTAACATTGACATCCACATACAGTGAAAGGCCAGGGTTATCATAATTAACTGAAACCGTAAAAATTGTTACTTAAAATTAATTATTTTAACTGAAATAAACAGTGGTGTAATGTAACAAAGTAAAAATACTTTGTTAGCGTACTTAGGTATTTTTTGGGAGTATCGGTACTTTACTTGAGTTTATACATTTCAGCCAACTTTTACTTTTACTCCACTACATTTCGTAAATAAAATGTATACTCTGATATATTTCCCCTAAGCATATCTGATACATACTACAAAATAGCCAGAAGAACACAGACTACAGGAAAGCAGGTTTGACGGATCAGTGGTCTGGCGTTTGCAAGATCAGACTCATAAAAACACATTTGCTCACGTGCAAACAAGTGCACGCCGTGTACAACCGCGGATTATTTAATTTCCCACTCAAATCGAGTCAGGGGTGTACAATACAGCATCGTCTGCAATAATATGGTAAGTGTTGTTGTAATGATGTGCAATCGTTATTAAGTGGGCCAAATCACACATTGAGTTCATGCACATTGATTTAGTCTATTAAAACAAAATATTCCAGGCATTTTAAATTGTAGATGGCAAAAATGCATCTATATGCTTTTAATATTAAAATAATTTAATGAAGGCATAGTTAACTTAATATATAGCCATTAAGTTATAGTTTTTTGCAGATGCATGAAAACATTTAATAGCACCTCAGGACTGTAATGTTGATTTCACAGCAGTCTTAGGGGTGTTTCTGATGTACATAATGGCATGTGTGTGTTTGTATAGAGCCACTCTACAGCTTGTGGAGGAGATGAACGCACTGAAGGGGATCAAAAGCAAATGGATGGTGAGCGTCTCTCGCTGATAAACAGCAGGGCATTATGGGATGGTCAGCAGCTCTCCAGAGCATGAGTCAATGCTCTTCTGCTGAGTCACTGTTCATAAATTAATGGAGGTTTATTAAAGGAAAAATGAAAGATCTGTCATCATTTACTTGGCCTCATGTTTCTTCACAGCCTTTATTAGTCTCTTTCCTATGTGAAACAAAAAAATTACATGTTAGACAAAAGTTTTTCATACAACAAAATCTGGTGTTGATTTACTTTACCTCTAAGATCCAAAAACTAAAGACTAATCATAACAGTGCACTGAGTATAAGTGAGATAATATGTGTCTCTTGAAAGCAGTTTTAAGTCTCTGGAGTATATTTGTAGCAATTCGCTTGTTAAGTCTGACGTCGCGTAGCAGCGCTTCCGTGTCCAAACGCTCTATCGGTTACCACGTGAAAACAACAAAAGGTGCTAATATAAACTCACAATGTGATAGAATACTAGTGAAAAAGTTATAATCTTAACCTTTAACTCCATACCGAAGTCCTAGATAGCCAGACAATGAAAATATAAATATAAAAAATATATATACAAATTATTTGTGTTTGGGACGCTGTGAGCACGGAGACTGTAGTGTATACCGTAAGTTTGAAAGCGTTTAGCTTAAATTATCAATATGAATAAACAGTGCTCATGAACGGCTGCTGAGGTCATATTGTCAAGTGAAGCGAGTTGAGGCTTGGACCCGGAAACAGCGCTTCTTACGTCATCACTTGCAACCCATTCTCACTCCAAAGGCGTCAAAAACCGAAGCATGGTCAAGCGCCCCTAGCGTCACTTTTATGACGCCAAATGTGCCTCTCGGCGTCGAATATCGACGCACTACGACCTTCATTGCTTTCAGTGGGAAACTTTTGCCATCAGAATTTCGACGCGAGGACATGAGATGTTTATCGCTATGAAATCACGTTCAAGAAGTCTCATTCAGCACACATCGCGATACTTGCTGTCAGTTCCACTGTTTGGGTGAGTAGTCGTATATACGCTCTTTTAATGCCTTTTATAAAATGTATTCTGTCTTCTTTATTACTCAGATTAGCGCCATATGTTTAATCGCTGTATTATATCGGTCATCCGCGGCTGTCTTTGAGTTTCATTGCGTTTAAATAAATGAACACAGCTGCTAATTAGTGTGATTAAACTCTATTGGTCACGTGACGTGCCATAGTCCTTCAATCCGTTTTATATTAATTTCAGGTTCAATGATGTAAGTTGTATTTGTAGTAAAATCATGGTAATCACGACACTTACAATAGTAATAAATGAAATGTGAAGTTAAAACACAGTAAACGGGACATTTACCATGTTTTTACCACAGTAACTGTAGTTTTACTATGGTATATTAGTAATCAATACAACAATAAAATAATCACCAAACCAGCTATGTTTGTATCACTGTAATGTTAGTGCTTTTATGTGCTTTTATATGACAGATATCACAGTAATCATATGTTCTGTACCATGCTTTTAATACCTTTTAATGTAAATCCAAAAAAAACAAATAAAAACAAATAAATAAATAAGTATTTTTTCATCCTGCAGTTCATTCATATCAGTTTATATCTAAATATTTTGCTCACAGATCATTATTAACATTCTGTATATAATTCAATTTTATTTTCTCTCCCCTTTTTTATTATTTTTATTTTTAGCTGAAAAGACGTAAAGGAAGCAGTCAGCCCAGTGGTGTTTCTGGAGAGGTATTCCTTCAGAAGTGGAGAAAACAGAAAGCTGCAGAGGCAGGTTGGTCTGTGATAGTTTGTCTCTTTTATCAAACATTCCTGCTGTTATCATTTGTACAGCATTTGTTGTTTCTTAAACTGTTGCACTGTCCAAATACCCACACTTGCCATCTTTGCACTTGACCACTTGAGTGAGCATGATGACCACAAGTGTGTGTTGAACTTTTCATGACCTGATGACTGTGTTTCCCAATCCTGATCCTGGAGAACCACAGCACTGCACGGTTTTGGTGTCTCTCTTATCTGACAAACACACTTTTGAGGTCTTCTCTGATGAGCTGATGAGTTGAATCAGGTGTGTTTGAACAGGGAGACATCTCAAATGTGCAGTGTTGGGGTTCTCCAGGACCACTGCCTTATGGGACACTTATGTGTTTACAGAGATTTTTAATATCTAATTATCAATATTTCACATACTGTACATTGGACAGCTTTCCGTGACCTCTTGTGAGATCTCGGCAAAAAGTCTGACGATTTATACCAAAACATGATGCATGATGGGATACACTAAGCGTTGTATAGTGCTCCGGAGCAGTATTGGAGAGTTTTAGTGTGTGTTAAGGATGCTGTGCTTTGACATTATTAAGACCGGGGACAGTCTTGTGCACACACTGTGACATACACACACTCTCAAGTGGCCAAGACTGCAAGTGTGGGTATCTGGACTTGGTCAAAGTCTTAAAAATGAACCCTAAACACAGTCACACTTCCCAGTCTTAATAATCCAGTTTAACACTTGTATGATATTGTCTCATCTGACACTATCAAAAGAATTCATATGACTATAGCTTGCTATTAATTACTTGCTTTTAATAATGGATGCATTTAACATTTAATTATACAGCATCTTTACAGAGGCTGCTTTTATGGTCTAAACAAACCCAGTGTAATGTATAAGTTGAATGTAATGTAATATTTCCTTCCTTTCTGTTTTACAGGATTGTTTGCAGATAACACTGTAGTTCTCTATCATGCACAAGGACTCACCTCATTAACTCTTTATCCCCCACACACACAGAAATGGTCCCTGGATCAGTGTTTAGACTTTGCAGCGGTTTGATTTTTGCAGAAGATGTAACTTTGATTTAATTATAAGCTCAAAATGAATACATTACAGAACCAGTGATGAAAACAATAGTTAAAAATAGTATTTTTCGTATTGATAAAGCATTGTGTTCTCTTTTTCAAGCTTCATACAGTAAACTTTTTAGACTTTAATTAAGAGTTTTAGTAAAGGAGATATTCATACACAGTCATCCCCTAGTTCCAGTCATGAAGTGAATTCATGATGTTATTGTCAAAGGTAGCAGGTGTTGGTTTTCCTGAACACTTTCTCTGTCTGCCATTGTTTGGACAATCACTGTTTATTTGATGCTGTGCTGATAGAGTTTGATAGATGATATTGCACACTTGACATGCATGTCTTCATGGTGTTATTTTGTGAGTTTGAAACATTTACATTGTGTTGTATAACATTTTGGTCAATTTAATTTTTAAGAAAATGTATCTTTTTCCAGTGTTCTCTGAAAGACATACTGTATTTCCTGTTTTGTTTTTTAATACAAGCATTTTCATACTGAAAATAGTTAACGTTTACAACATAACTGCCTTTTTATTCTTTATGGTGGCAAAAACGAGCTTGGTGACAGAGTAATTTGGGTACGTCTTTAAATGAGTTTGACATATCAATAAAAATGTAAGATCCTTACAAAACTATGCATGTTCATTATGCTTTATGTATTTATTTGTTCATTCATTCATTTATAATTTCTGTTTTTATTCCTAGAGTTCAAATGGTAGAGAATGGTAAATCGCAGAAACCCAAATGTGAACAATTTTAACTTTAAAACACAATGTAATATACAATGTAAATTTTAGAAGCACATCATTTGATTAGTAAATATATTTGTCTTTGGTCAAAAAAAAATAAAAATCTTAAAAATTCATTTTTAGTGTCATATTTAATGAGAGGAATCTTATCTGTTGGATACAACTGCGACTGCTGGGGATGTGCACATCAATATTGCCCAATTTTTGTCAAGCTGAACAACGGAGGAAGGTGAAGACGTTAATAAAACCGAATCTAATAGGTAGCAAGCTTAATCTATTGTTAAAGAAAGTGTGACGCCGCTGCTCAGCTTTGATGTCATTGGCTGTGAATTTTCAGGACAGTCTGTGGTTGGACTATCTTTTAACCCATATTAAACAGCGCATCATGTTAAAAAGTATGTTTTGCTGCTATCATCACATTTGTAATATATTAAGTCAACAATGAAGTGTTGCTATCTTGAGAAAAATTACATCTTTAGCGAGATCCTATTCCTAACCCTAAGCATAACTTCAATGAACTACAAAAAACAGCACCTAGTTTTGCCTTTCCATAGATAGAACGACGGAGGCTTGTGGGTAATGTAGTTTAAAACTTTTTATTAACGAAACGAAATAAATTATTTGTTTTAAGGAAAACTGGATATCTAAATATGATCATTGTGGAAACCTCTATGATATATTTGAGAGGCAGGGTGAAATGTGGTATTTTACAGTGAGCAATATTTAAAATGCCTTTATGCCAGCTTTCCATTTATTTCTGAAAACTGAGTTCAACATTATTTTATCAGCATAGCATAAGTAATAATCCTGCCCATTTTCTCTTTGATATGTTAATTGGACTCATTGAAATGTACAGTTTTGGGCTCTTCCGGGGGGTGCTACTGGGCCCCTGGGGGTAGAAGGGCAGTAAAACCTACATATATGTATTCTCCTCATTATGGATAACAAACTGAGCTGAGTCACATTTATATCTGACAGTTTTCACAGTCCTCTGTTTTCTATTCTTACATCATGACTAGGACAGCTTTTGACAGGACATTGTGAGGCCATCTGATGAAACATGGAAAAATTATAAAGAAATTATTTAATAATGAAAATAATATATTATTTATTTGATTTTTGAAGTAAATGGCAATAAATATAATGGATGAACCTGCAACAACTTGCCTTTATCTATTCCTCACTGTAAAACAGTAATCAAGGACAATGTATACACATTGTGATACTTCACTATTACACAAGGAAAAATCCATGCAGTGCTAAGAATATATATATATATATATATATATATATATATAAACTAATTAGCAAAAATCAGTGTAAAAATGTCCTCCTCACCCCCGTATCTTCCTCCTCAGATGCTGGACATCAGTAATGTGCATGCTCTTGGTTTGAATACAGTACAAGATCCACGTTGATCATTCCTGCTACATTCTCAGTTATCCCTCAAATGTTTGTAACAATAAAGCCCATGGCACCATCTTGTAATGCAAAATAATTAATCTCATAACTCCCTTTATTTCACAAAATAATTGCATATTTGTTAGTAAAATATAAAAAAATAACTTTCTGGTGTACTGATGTCCCAGATGTTATTAATCCGATCAAAAATGTTTATGACTGAAGTAAAAAATAATCCTAATAATTAATATGTAGTTTTTCCAAGTCTAAAATAAACACATATGAGCCTACCTAGTAAAATGATGTGTTTACCAAGAATCTTCAGAACACAATATTCACCATTTTCATTTTATTGAAGCATACACTATAAAGTTGATAAAGTAGCATCAAGACAAATAAGATTCAAGGAAAATAATTATCAACAAAAATACATTAACCTCATATATTAATCAGTTCACACAGATGAGTGATGAAATGTCCTTAAAAGTCACACAGTCCCATCCAGTCAACTGTGATACAGATCATGTGATACATATAAGACATGTGATACTGTTTCAGAAAATAATGATTCCTTATCACATCTAAACTGGTTTCATCTGCCCATCGTGATCTTCTTCTCTCGTGTCTGGAAACAGTTTGTGGTTGATATCCAGCACTGATGTGGTATAGCTTGTTCTCAGCCAGAGGATCTCTCAGTCCTAACATCCCATTTTCAGACAGTTCCCAGACCTGGTCAAAGTAAAACAAACAATACAAACAATCCAGATGAAGTTGTTTAATGGACAGAGAGCTCAGCTTATGTTCTGTGTGATTGTAGCAGGGTGAGAAACTATGACCCTTGTAGTATTGTACACTTACCATTCTTCAAGCTGCTTTAAGACCTTTAGAGAAGCTTTTTCTTTGAAGACAATTTACCACATCCTCTTCTTTCACTCCTTTCAAGGGCATCATTTGGTCAAAACCCCTCATTTGGCTGATGAGACCATCTGTACAAATAAAAATACTGCAATAAATATTTAATTCTGCAAGAATTAAGAAAATGTTACAGAGGCAAAGGACTTGCTCATGAGATTCCATTAGCATGTGTAGTTCTCAGAGACTCTATAATTCATCTATTGTTGCAGTAAATGTGTCTTTTTCCTCTAGAATCTTTCTCCAAAGTTCCTGACTTCTCTCACAAATGTGTTTTAGTCTGTGCAGTGTAAGTTCTTGCTTGTAACCAATCAACTATCCACAATTTATAACATAACATTTACAAAACAATGAAATAATGTCAATTGGTGTTTATATCAACTAAACCAATTTCATGACACTTGTCTGCTTTTAAACAGGTGGTGTGTTTTTAAAAACATAAGATTAAAAATGTCCAGTCACACTTTGCTAACATGCTGTAATTGTAATAGTATAAAAAAACAAAATTAAGGCTGACATGACCAGTCCTGTGAGAGATCATCATAAAGTGCTGTAACACATAACACAGCATTGCTTCAACACATACCAGAGGACTTCTGTTTGTTTGAGCACAAGATGGCCGTCTTCATTCCTCACCCTGAGCAAATCATTTCCTTGGTCTTCCTTATCTTCTGAAAAACAAGATAATCTCTACTTACTCTGTGTGCAATTAATATTGCTCATTAAACATATAATTAAGTTAATTTAAAGTAAGATTCAAACCAGAGCATTTGATGAGTAAATGTTGATTCAAAAATATTTTAACCAAATGTACCTGGGAAGAGCTGATCATGGCAAGATTTGCTGAGACACAGTTATAGCTCTTTTAGTTTTTCGGAAGGTTTGTGAGGGTTGGCTCCCCAAAAACTTCTGAAAAAGAAGAACAGCATTATCTGCAAACAATCCTGTAAGACAGAAAGGAAAGAAATATTAATTATGTGCAACTTATACATTACACTGGGTTTTGTTTAGACCATAAAAGCAGCCTCTGTAAAGATGCTGTATAATTAAATGTTAAATGCATCCATTATTAAAAGCAAGTAATTAATAGCAAGCTATAGTCATATGAATTCTTTTGATAGTGTCAGATGAGACAATATCATACAAGTGTTAAACTGGATTATTAAGACTGGGAAGTGTGACTGTGTTTAGGGTTCATTTTTAAGACTTTGACCAAGTCCAGATACCCACACTTGCAGTCTTGGCCACTTGAGAGTGTGTGTATGTCACAGTGTGTGCACAAGACTGTCCCCGGTCTTAATAATGTCAAAGCACAGCATCCTTAACACACACTAAAACTCTCCAATACTGCTCCGGAGCACTATACAACGCTTAGTGTATCCCATCATGCATCATGTTTTGGTATAAATCGTCAGACTTTTTGCCGAGATCTCACAAGAGGTCACGGAAAGCTGTCCAATGTACAGTATGTGAAATATTGATAATTAGATATTAAAAATCTCTGTAAACACATAAGTGTCCCATAAGGCAGTGGTCCTGGAGAACCCCAACACTGCACATTTGAGATGTCTCCCTGTTCAAACACACCTGATTCAACTCATCAGCTCATCAGAGAAGACCTCAAAAGTGTGTTTGTCAGATAAGAGAGACACCAAAACCGTGCAGTGCTGTGGTTCTCCAGGATCAGGATTGGGAAACACAGTCATCAGGTCATGAAAAGTTCAACACACACTTGTGGTCATCATGCTCACTCAAGTGGTCAAGTGCAAAGATGGCAAGTGTGGGTATTTGGACAGTGCAACAGTTTAAGAAACAACAAATGCTGTACAAATGATAACAGCAGGAATGTTTGATAAAAGAGACAAACTATCACAGACCAACCTGCCTCTGCAGCTTTCTGTTTTCTCCACTTCTGAAGGAATACCTCTCCAGAAACACCACTGGGCTGACTGCTTCCTTTACGTCTTTTCAGCTAAAAATAAAAATAATAAAAAAGGGGAGAGAAAATAAAATTGAATTATATACAGAATGTTAATAATGATCTGTGAGCAAAATATTTAGATATAAACTGATATGAATGAACTGCAGGATGAAAAAATACTTATTTATTTATTTGTTTTTATTTGTTTTTTTTGGATTTACATTAAAAGGTATTAAAAGCATGGTACAGAACATATGATTACCGTGATATCTGTCATATAAAAGCACATAAAAGCACTAACATTACAGTGATACAAACATAGCTGGTTTGGTGATTATTTTATTGTTGTATTGATTACTAATATACCATAGTAAAACTACAGTTACTGTGGTAAAAACATGGTAAATGTCCCGTTTACTGTGTTTTAACTTCACATTTCATTTATTACTATTGTAAGTGTCGTGATTACCATGATTTTACTACAAATACAACTTACATCATTGAACCTGAAATTAATATAAAACGGATTGAAGGTCTATGGCACGTCACGTGACAGATAGAGTTTAATCACACTAATTAGCAGCTGTGTTCATTTATTTAAACGCAATGAAACTCAAAGACAGCCGCGGATGACCGATATAATACAGCAATTAAACATATGGCGCTAATCTGAGTAATAAAGAAGACAGAATACATTTTATAAAAGGCATTAAAAGAGCGTATATACGACTACTCACCCAAACTGTGGAACTGACAGCAAGTATCGCGATGTGTGCTGAATGTGATTTCATAGCGCTAAACATCTCATGTCCTCGCGTCGAAATTCTGACGCCAAAAGTTTCCCACTGAAAGCAATGAAGGTCGTAGTGCGTCGATATTCGACGCCGAGAGGCACATTTGGCGTCATAAAAGTGACGCTAGGGGCGCTTGACCATGCTTCGGTTTTTGACGCCTTTGGAGTGAGAATGGGTTGAAATTTTGTACTCCAATCAAGCTGTAGAAACATCTGAAGGATGATCAGTGGAAACAGGATGCACCTGAGCTCTGTTTTGAGTGTCATGGCAAAGGCTGTCAATACTTAGGTACATGTGATTTATTTTTTTTATTTTTTTTTATGCAAAGATTTCAAACAAACTTCTTTAACGTAGTAATTATAAGATATTGTTTGTAGAATTTTGAGGAAAATAATGAATTTATGCCATTTGGAATAAGGTTGTAAAATAACAAAATGTGGAAAAAAGTGAAGCGCTGTGAATACTTTCAAGATGCACTGTATGATTTAAACATGTTATAAATATTAATATTACCATTTTAAGGGGTTATTTGAACTAAATATAATATATAGACAGATTAACTACAAAGATAAAAAGGTGCAACTCATGTTGTTCAGTTGTTCTTTTTGAGTTTCCTTATTTGGTCATGTTCCTTTTCTTTTTTATTTACTTGATTACACCCCACCTGTTTCTGTTCTCTCTGATTAGATTCCATGTGTTCATATACCCAGGCTGTTTAGTTCTTGTTTGTCGGTCCTTAAAGTTATGTACGTGTTTGTTCTTTGTTATTGTTATAATTAAAAGTCTGTCATTTTGGAAATTCCGTGTGGTACCCTCTCTACATTGACACGTACTGTCACACTTCTATGCTTATTCTTATTTTTTTTACTGTTAAACCTTTAAAAAAAATAAATAAATAAAATACATTTTAATGCAAAATATGTGCTTTTTTTCTCAGCACATCCTTCATCTTCAGAAAAAAAAAATCTTAATCTCAAATTTTCCTCATGTTTATACTTCTGATATATGATTTAAACATGTTCTAACAATTTAAAAGCATTATTTTAACTATATATACACAGATTAAAACTAACTACAAATATGGAAAGGTGCAAATCAGCATATTTTTTTCTTTTTAACATGTTGAACATTTTAAAAATGCTTTTAAATAATAGTAATAACAATAAAACATACAGATACAATAGTAGCTACAGCCCTTCGGGCTTGGCCCCTAATTCTCAGTTCATCATCCATACCTAGAAAAAAAAATGATCACAGTCTTAATCTCAAATTTTCTTTGATGCTTGGTATCTTATTAACAGAAGCCTAATGAGATACAGATATTAAAGACCAGGTTTGTCTCAATAAATGTGCTTCAAAGACTTTGTTTAACTGTGAGATTTACAGTATTGCATCTGAGGTGAAAGTATGTGCTGAAAGCTAAAATTAGATTCTAGATTTTAATTGAAAAGTAATCATTTGTTTTATGTTACATTTAATTGTGAGTTCATTTTAATGGTCATGTTACTCAAAGAAATGTTTGCAAAAAAATTGCTAATATTTGCTAACGTCATATCATTATAGACTGCATGATAGTGCCACAGCATATGTCTGGTCAGGGCGATAACTGCCGTAGACATTGATGGGGGCCAATCCCCCCAATAATTAGAAATCGCTAAACCATTTTCTCAAATATTGCCTATTCAAGAGAGAGAGATAGAGAGAGAGAGAGAGAGAGAGAGAGAGAGAAAGAGAAATGGAAGTTGCGTGTATTCGCGTCGTTTATCTTTTTAGAGTGAGTAAACAGTGATTGTTTCCTCTCGTCGCTGGAAAATATAATGTAGCGATTCAGTATTTAAACTGTATTTAATAAAAGTCGTGGGGCAGCGTTGACAAGTTTATTTTCTCCTGTATGTGTGAGCTGCGTGATTTCAGATAATGCTGTCTCCTTGGCTGAGGGTAATTTGGGCAAGGGAATAAAGTGGGCCGATTTCGAGAACCGGTCCACCACGGTCAGAACTACCGTGTTGCCCTTGGAGGACGGGAATAATATCTAGTGCAATATGGGACCAGGGTCTCGAAGGGACAGGCAGCGGTTCAAGGAACCCATCTGGGGGTCGATTGGAAGTCTTACCAGTGGCGCAAACCGAGCAAGCCAAAACAAAACTGTGAACATCGCGAGCCATAAGCAGCCACCAGACTCATTGTTTGACCAAAAACTTAGTACGGTTAACTCCTGGATGACAAGCCACATTGGAACAATGCCCCCACTGAATAACTTTGGACCGTAATCCCTCCGGCACAAATAACCGATTCGGTGGGCACCCGGGCGGAGGCGTTACCCCTTTTTTACGGCCGTCTTGACCTGTGATTCGATCTCCCATGTGAGTCTGGAGACCACTAATGTCTCGGGTAAAATACAATAAGGAGTAGACGGGCGTTCGGAACGGTCAAAAATGTGCGACAAAGAATCGGGTTTGATGTTTTTGGAACCCGGGCGGTAGGAGAGAGTAAAATCAGTACGACCAAAAAAAAAGTGCTGACCGAGCCTGCCTGGAGTTCAACCTTTTGGCGGTTCTAATGTATTCTAGATTCTTGTTGTCGGTCCATAATATAAAAGGTACCCCCAAGCCTTCTAACCATTGGCGCCATTCCTCCAATGCCATCTTGACTGCCAAAAACTCTCGGTTACCAATATCATAATTACATTTTGCAGGGGATAACTGGTGGGAAAAAATGTGCATGAGTGCATCTTGTCATCTGTGGGAGAACATTGGGATAGCACTGCACCTACCCCCACCTCAGATGCGTCGACCTCCACACCACAAACTGATGTGATGGATCAGGGGTAATTAAGATGGGTGCTGTAACAAAGTAACCCTTCAGTTTGGCAAACACAGCCTCGGCTGTGTCATACCACCTGAACGTGATTCTGGGGGATGTCAAGGCGGTCAGAGGTGCGGCAAGTTGGCTGAAGTTGCGAGTAAAATGCCGGTAGAAGTTGCCGAACCCCAGAAACCTCTGTAGGGCCTTACGGGAATCTGGACTTGGTCAATCTACCACAGCCTTAACCTTCTCAGGATCCATACGCATTCCCTGAGTCAACACAATGTACCCCAGAAAAGGAACAGACTGTGCATGAAAAGTGCATTTCTCCGCCTTGACAAAAAGCCCATTCTCTAGCAACCGCTGAAGTACTCGCCAGACGTGCTGCATGTGTTCCTGGAGAGAAGAGGAAAAAATCAATATGTCATCCAGCTAGACATATATGAACTGGTCGACCATATCTCGCAGCACGTCGTTGACGAATGCCTGGAAGACCACTGGGGAGTTGGACAAAACGAAAGTCATGACCAAATATTCAAAGTGCCCCCTTGGGGTGTTAAAAGCGGTCTTCCATTCATCCCCCTCACTAATACGGACCAAATGATAAGCATTACGTAAGTCCAATTTCGTGAAGGTCGACGCTCCCTGCAACCTCTCGAAGGCTGAAGACATCGACGACAAAGGATAAATATTCTTTGGTGTTCAGTCCCCGGTAATCGATACAAGGTCCCAGAGACCTGTCCTTCTTCCCCACAAAAAAGAACCCCACCCTCGCTGTAGAAGAAGAAGGGCGGATGAATGCCGAAGATAGAGAATCAGAAGTATGTTTCTCCATAGCCTCCCTTTCCGGAACAGAAAGTGAATATAATTTGCCTTTAGGCGGAGACTTACCTGACAGCAATTCTATGACACAGTCATAGGGACGATGCAGAGGAAGGGAAGCAGCACGAGGTCGAGGTCCTTCAGGTCGAGGTACTCCGTGGGCATGTTAGACAAGTCCACTGCTTCCTCCTGAAACAGACACAGAAACAGATGGACAGTCAGACACAAGACAAGACTCATGACACGTATTGCTCCAGGCCAAGACAGATCGCAGTTGCCAGTCCACTTTAGGGATGTGATAGATGAGCCGGGGGGTGTCCAAGGACTATGGGTGCAAGGGGAGAGTCTACTATATAAAAGGAGATGATCTCAGAGTGGTTGCCTGACATGATGAGGTTAATGTCTCCAGTGGTGAGTGAAATGACAGGAAGTCTTTGGCCATTGAGGGCGTGAACAGCGATCCTGTGAGTGAGTGGTTTGAGGGGAATGTGAAGTTTGTGTGCAATTGCATGGGCCATGAAATTACGCCTCAGCCCCGGAGTCCAGAAGAGTCTGACAGTCATGGGTGTGTGCTGACCATCTCAGTCTTACCGGGAGGAGCGTAGATGATGATGAGGTCTTCTTGGTGGAGATCCCACCCGATAGTAGCCTCATACTTACTATCGGGCTTGGCCTTTTACCGGACAGATGTAGGCGTAATGACCGGCTCCCCTGCAGTAAAGGCAAAGTCCCTGGGATCTCCGCCTCTCCTTCTCGTCCCGGGAAAGCCGACGGGGCTGACCGCATCCCCGCTGCTGTACCAGCAGGATCTCTCAGAATATGACTGGGTAGGGTCCGTCTCTCTACTCGGGAAAGTCGTGCATAAACTCTTAGTGCCAACTCAATAAGCCCATTGAGAGAAGTCGGAAGATCCAGGGTGTACATCTCTCTATGGACGAGGTCAGCCAACCCATGCAGGAACATGTCCCACTGCGCCTCCTCGTTCCATTTACACTCCGCCGCTAAGGTTCGGAACTCGATAGAGAAATCCAACACGATCTATCTCCTTGTCGTAGGTCTGCAAGCATTCTGGTTGCCTCCCTCCCTGCGACGGCCTGATCAAACACTTGTTTCATCTCAGCGGCGAGCATCTGGAACAAGGCGCATAATGCCACCATCCCCCATAATGCCGCTCTCCCAGTCAGCAAAGTCAACACAAATCCGACTTTGGCTTGTTCATTATTGAATGTCCTGGGTTGAAGAGAAAAGTGCAACGAGCATCGTGTTAGAAAAGCTCTGTAGTAATTCGGCTCACCAGAGTATGGTTCAGGAACAGGAAGGCGTGGTTCCGGCTGGGAGGGGCTTTCTGGTGGTGTTGGGGGAACGGGCGGCACAGTGGGAGCTCGTAGGAGTTGTAACTGCTGGGTGAGCTTGGACACCTGCGCCACCAATGCCTAAACACCGCGACCTGTGTCGTTGAGATTTCTTTCCCGGGAATCTATCCTTCGAACACTGGCGCTGAGAAATTCCTCCAAAGACAAATAGGGGTTACTTTCTGCTTTCATGGTGGTCAGATCATTCTGTCAGGAAAGCGGACAGGAAGCAAAAATACAAGTAATGATTTATTGGAAATGACAATAAGAAGGCTTCAGTTGACAGCGGGTGGCCCAGGGACCTCGATGGCAGCACAGAACGGGTGAGATGGTGAATTGATTGCGCTGGTGAGGGATGATGAAAGGTCCAGGTGATGACGACGTAATCCACAGAACACAGAACTGGAACGAACCCACGAAAAAGAATGCTGAGCAGGAGGAAAACAGACATGTAGCACGGAGGACCTCAAACAACGATCTGACAAACAAGAGACGAAAGACAGGGCATTAAGTAGGCAGCGGGAAACAATGCATTCATGACCCGTGACATGTTCAGCTGAAAATATTAATAACAACATTTTTTTTTCTTCTTTTATTATGTGGACAGAAAAAGGCAATACAGGCAATTAATTGCATAAGGATAAAATATGGGTTAAATGCATCTTGGATCAAGTCTGACATAGACAGTCACTGTTGGGAAATGAAATATTCTATTCTATTCTATTTTGTGGATAATGACTCTTTAAACTCTCTATAAAGTTTGGCAACCCTTTTGAATCAAGTTGGCGATCACAGATATTATATGATATCACACATCTTCAGTCTGTCATCACTATATTACATCAGAATAGATTTTCTGTCAACCTAAACCTATTTTCTATCCGTATAAAACAATACATTTGTCTTTTAGAAATGTTAGTACAGCAAATTCGTGACAATGTTTTAGATTAAGATTAGATTAGATATAATGAAAAAGTTCTTAAAAAGCATCTAGTGAAGACATTTTTTAAGTTTTTTCTTTCTCCCCCAAGCTATTTTTAAAACATCTACTGCATGGATGATGATGATAAAAAAATAAAATAAAATAAACTGCTACAAATATCAGTCAAAATTGTGTTGAGAGAATAAAAATCTTCAGCAAATCCTTGCAATTTAATGGTATTCAAAACATGTTAAAGTACAAAGCAGAAAATATAAACAGCTGCTATAAAATGAGTATTTATAAACAACACATAAACATCTAGAAATTTTTTTTTTTAAAGAGAAATGTATCAACATCTCATTCTGCACGAATAGAGATGTTTTCCAAGAGGGGCGCAATCATTTGATTGTTGATTGTGTGAATGTGACGTCTCTGCAGCAGCTCCTTATTCACCATCAGCTGATCCTGAAGAAACTGATTTGACCTCTAAATACTGAGAGTCCTACAATAAAACAGATCCAGCTCAGAAAACACAGTATATTCATATTACAGCCAAAGATTAATAACAGTAACGCCTGTTTCACACGTACTCCTTCTGCAGTGCGTATGCAGTCTGTGTGCATTATGTGTGTGGTCCAGAAGCAGCACGGACTCATTGTGCTTTCACACAGGACGCCTTTACAGTCTGCTACTGATCCGCGGCAGTTTAATCCACAAACACAACATTTGTTCATTATTTTGATTTCAAATCGTGTAACAAAATAAAATAAATAAAAACAAACTTTTTCAGGACTGTGACTCTTTTATCACTAATGTCTTTCACAGACTTTTGACTTCTAGGTTTGTATAATTGAGATTGAGGTGTCACGTGCCGATTCGGATTGATTTGGGCAGGGTCTGAGCCGATAGGAGATGCTATTGATTGCCAGGGGCAATGCCTTTAGAACTTCACAGAGGAGTGACATTCCAGAACTCTTTAATTTTTGCGCATTTATTATTTCGGTGGGACGGAGGAGGATCTACGAATACAAGAAAGAAAAGGAAAAAAGTAAAGCAATGCAAAAAGATAAGGTGAAAGAAAAGGGACTTTACAGGAATAAGCTCACAACAAGCGCAAAACAGCGGTATTTGGAGAAGCTCTCATTCATCCAAAATATCAACCCATACGAGCTCCCTGCAGCGGAGTGGCACAGAGACCTGGACCATTTAGCTCCATGCACACATATGGACATTGTGAATTATCTTGTTTTTGGTGTACGCTACTACACAATGCAGGAGTTTAAAAGCCACAAGTCTTTGGAAAGTTACGAGGCTTTCTGCTGTGGCTGGGTCCATCTAAGCCTCCAGGTGGTGAAAACAGCGTTGTACTGGCCAAGGTTAGTTTCTTCACATGCGTTTTAGTGTGTTGTAATTACATTGCATTTAGCAGACACTTCTTAAATTTAAATTAATTAAATTTAGCATTTAGCAGACACTTCTTGACCAAAACAGTTAAAAAGTAATTAACTGCGACTCTTTCGTAAACACTAGATTGTAATGAGATGTTCAATGTACACAAACGTTTCCAACATGTTTTGATGTAGGCTAAAGCTGTGTAAGTTTAGGTATTTAGTTGTAATTTGATTTTAGCCCGATGACACATACTGTACCAGGTTTTGTGTTGGGTGTTGGGGTCTGCAAAGTGGACAAACCAGTTCTGGGTTAGCTAGGGTAGTTAAATGTGTGATTGCAAGATGTAAATGTCCTGGTTAGATTAAAGCCATTAATAGTGTGAATGCAAGGTGTATGAGATTCAGACGAGGCTGCAGACTGATGCTGTGTCCATTTCGGTAACCTAAAAAACTGTATTCCATTGTTCCTATCTTTCCCATAAGTATCGCGTGAGGTACTGGAGCAGTTTTTAACGCAGCAGTGACTTCCAGGCATGGTAAAACAGTGTGGAATTGTGATAACAACACATGTAAACAATCATGTTTTGCTGCCGGTTTCCTGCCAACATGGCGGAGAGGGTGATATCGAGGGGAGGGGCTCTGTACTGTGACGACAACTCCTCACTCTCAATAGGCTGCTCAAGTAAGCGGCAAAATATTTACACACAATATTTAGCCTAGTTTTCTTATAGGCTATCGCAAATATTTAAAATTAAAACACCACTGACACAAACAGCCGACTCTCTTGCATTTAGCATTTAAATCTTTAGGAGCCCATCACTTGAAGAAGCGCTGCACAGAATATGACATCATGGTACCGCGAGAGAGATAAGAGAGCACACGGATCCAATAGGCTTGTTTGAGATGTTGAGTGTCTTGTTCATTTTATTTATTTTTATAAAAGCAACAGAACTTGAATTACATCCAGTTTATTAGCAACACTGTGCACGAGCGTGAATCCCGCGATAGCCATCTTTGATCTCACAGGTGTCAGATCCACTACGAGAAGAGAGATCTGTCCGGCTTGCCTGCGCTTTGTTCACTCCTCCTCTCACTGCAGCCGCCTACTCTTGCCTACATTTCAGGCGAGGCAAGGCGCATCTCAAACAAGCCTATTGACTCGGTACGTATCGCTGCACTGCTGCAGACGCACCGCTCCTGGAACGCACTGACGGACCGCAACACTGTGCAGTGTGAACGCTGGAATCCGTTAACATGGGTGCGTAAAAAAATACGCAATGCATATGCACTGCAGACGGAGAATGTGTGAAACAGGCGTAAATTATCATCAAACTACTATCATTTAGAGACACTGTAAGACATTAAAATATAAATATTTTCAAAATCAGTCACATCACAGAATATAAACAAAACTTAAATAAACAAACACTCACAATGAGTAATGTCTCCAGTTTATAATGTGGATCATCATTTAGATCAGAGAGTAACTGCCTACTAGAATCTCTTAGTTTATTCCATGACAGATTTATTTCTCTCAGGTGTGAGGGGTTTGATCTCAGAGCTGAAGTCAGAGCAGAACAACCTTCATCTGTGACACCACAATCTCTCAACCTGTAGAGAACAATGACACACTCTTCACTCTCTCAGATTAGATGTGAATCAGTTATTTATTAATTAGTCTGTATTTAGCTGATTTTGAAAAAGTGTTTATCAGTTCCACACACAGAGAAACAAATTCTACATGGATTTAAAAGAAGAAATAAAAAATGCACTAGTATTGGATCAAGATCTGTATCAGATAATAATTGAACCCTGGGTGTCAGAATCAGTACTGGAGGGAAAGAAAAGACAGAATGGAGGATCTCTAGTTCATTGTGCAAAGAATGAAGTTGACATAAATGCATACAGACAGTTTTCTGTTTGTGAGAACTTGAAACCATTCTGTGTTATTCAGATTGTATTGTGTTTATCTTCAGTTAGATTTTTCTCTTGATGGTATACATGTAATAGCTTCTGTAACAAATACAGATATCCTCTACTGTACATATAAACTACAGTGAAAATCACAACCAATGACTTTTGAAATGCTCTTTATTTTAATACTAAATATCTGAGGCTGAACTCTTCATATTTACTATGTGCTTCATGTGTCAGTCATAAATTATCTTACTCCAGTTTCTCCAGTTTACAGTGAGGATCCTGTAGTACATCAGAAAGCAGCGTCACTAAATCTCTTAGTTTATTCCCAGACAGATCTAGTTCTCTCAGGTGTGAGGGGTTTGATCTCAGAGCTGAAGTCAGAGCAGCACAACCTTCATCTGTGATGTCACAATAACTCAACCTGTAGAGAACAATGATACACTCTTCACTCTCTCAGATCAGATCAGTTTAGCTGTGAATCCATTATTAAAGATAAAGGACAAGCTTAAAGCACAAATCAATATGTTTGATGGATCACTAAAATGTCACAGAACACAAAACATTATTATAAAAACATCCATGTCTCATTCAAGCAGGAGAAATCATATTTATCATATGCACTATATCTCTATTTTATGCAAAATGTCTGTCTTATGCAAATCTGTCTTAATTGATGACACTACATCAGTGTTTCCATATGCGACGCCACAATCTCTCAAACTGTAGAGAACAATGACACACTCTTCACTCTCTCAGATCAGATCAGTTTAGCTGAGAATCAATTATTTATTGATGTGCGGCAAAAAAATAGGATCACAAAACATCTACTTTTAACATGTAGTATTTAAAGACCCCTGTGTTAGAAATCTTTTAACATTATTAGCATTGTTTACAGTAGGGAAGCACCAATTTCGATACTCATGCTTCCATTTTCTGCCGGATCAGGTATCGGTCAGACAGGGCCTGTCCAAATCTGATATTGTTCATATACTGTTCAGTTACTGTTAAGCTGCACAAAAACATTTTAAACCCAATAAGGTTTTTGTGCACTATATTCCAAGTGTTCTGAAGACATACGATATATTAATGTGAGTTGTAGCAGAGACAATTTATAAGAGACATGACACTTCCTCTATCCTCAATACAGTTATACAATGAAAACCCGTAACAGCAAAGATGGTGGTTGTATGCACATGTCCCGCCCCTCCCACTGGGAAAGCCAATCATCTGCTTTTAACAGTCAATCCGGGAAACATTTAACCTTATCGTCTGGTTCCACTGACACATGCGCACAGTTGAGGTTTTGTGACAGCGGAGATGGTTGTTGGCGACAGTGAGTTGTGGTCTGTGCAAGATCAGATGGAATCCACATAGAAGAGGGTGATAACAACGCGAAGGCACCGGACTACCAAGGTAGTTAAAGCATTTTATAGCGACCACAAATATGTTACTTTACATTCTAAGTAAAGACACCGGCAATCTGGATAGAGACGTAAATTAAGTTGGTGTCGTGAACCCTTGCGCATGCGTAGTAAAAGTATAACCTGTGGGGAAAAAGGCGTTGCACAAGATGGCAGCCGCAGTTGATCTTCCAGAGTCAAGTCAGGTCCCCGTCAACTTTCCAGAGTCAAGTCAGGTCCCCGTCAGCTTTCCAGAGTCAAGTCAGGTCCCCGTCGACCGAGTCAACGAGTCCTGAGCAAAGTCAAGCCACAGTTGATCTTCCTGAACCCAGTCAAATCACCACGCCAGAGCTTCATCATGTTCCAACCAAACTTCCAGAACTTCATCACGTCTCAACAGATCTTCCAGAGCTTCATCATACCACAACAGATCTTCCAGAGCCTTGTCACGTATCAGCAGACCTACCAGAGCCTCATCATGTCCCAGCAGAACTTCTACAGCCTTGTCACGTCTCAGCAGACTCTTCAGAGCTTTGTCACGTCTCAGCTGAACTTCCAGAGCCATGTCACGTCTCAGCTGAACTTCCAGAGCCACGTCACGTCTCAGCTGAACTTCCAGAGCCTCTTCACATCTCAGCTGAACTTCCAGAGCCTCGTCACGTGTCAGCTGAACTTCCAGAGCCTCGTCACATTTCAGCTGAATTTCAAGAGCCTCGTCCCATCTCAGCTGAACTTCCAGAACCTCGTCACGTCTCAGCTGAACTTCCAGAGCCTCGTCCCATCCTGTCTGTTGCACCCAGCAATGTTCTCTCAGCCTGTTGTGTCACAGCAATGGAGACCGGCTGTGAACTCTCTGCCTGCCCTGTCAAGGCTATGGAGGCCGTTTGGGAGTTCTCTTACTCTCTCATCACGGCCACGGAGGCCACCATTAACCTTTTTATGTTCTCTGTTTCAGTCCCACCTGACCAGACTTATTCTCCTGTGCCATCGACTTCATGGTGGTGGTCCTCTGCTCCGCCCTGGTGGGCTTCTGTCTCGTCTGCTCGACTGTAGTGGTCCTCTGCTCCACCCTGGTGGGCTTCTGGCCCGTCTGCTCGACTGTGGTGGTCCTCTGCCCCGCTCTGGTGGGCTTCTGTCCCATCTGCTCGACAGTGGTGGTCCTCTGCTCGGCCTTGGTGGGCTCCAGTTCCGCATACACCACCCCGGTGGGCTCCAGTTCCACCTGCTCCACCCTAGATTCCGGCTCTGTCTGCACTGCCTCGGTCCACGGTCATGGACCTGGCCCTCCAGCCCTCCCCCTGTTCCCCCTCCACTCCACCACCCTCCTAGATTGTTTAGTGCATCTGGAAGCCGCTCCTTGTGGGGAGGTCGCTATGTCACGATCATTAGCTGGAGTGCCCATAAACTCTCAGGACTCTGCATTTTTGTTTTTGGAACTCCATTTCCCATCCTGCCTCATTCCTGGGACTGATTGCATACACGCACACCTGCATCTTATTACACACACACACACACACCTGCAGCTAATACTCACACACATATAAGCAGCACAATCACTCTCAGTCTTGGCGAAGTCTTGTTTAGCCCCGTCTAGCATTTCTGAGTGTGTTCCCTGTGTTTGTTCTTCCCGTGTCTGATTTTTGGATTGTGTTTTCCAACTCTGATTCTCTGCTGCCTGCCCCGATCTCTGCATGTTACAATAACTGATTCTGGATAACTCTGACATACCTGACGCCATTCCTGACTACTACCTGTCCGACCATTCTCTTAACCCTTTGACGCGTATGATCACACCGGTGTGATCAGTCTTGGCTGGTCCCTGAAGCGTACGATCACACCAGTGTGATCAGTCTTGGCTGGTCCCTGAAGCGTATGATCACACCGGTGTGATTAGAACTTTCAGTGCGTCACGTCATCAACTGCTGAATTTAAATCTGCTTTCGCGCTTTGACTGGCGCAGAGCCAGATCAGACGCGCTGAGCGCTTGTCGTATTATCACAAATATTTAGTATTTTCAACTATTTAATGCTTATTTAAAGTTTCAGACATTTAAATACACATGAGTACTAGCAAAAACCTACATTTACAGTTTGTAAAATACACACTGATGTCTATGGAAACGGCAATAATGATCCATACAAATATAATCTGACGACATGTTTTTATTGATATCATATACAGTTTGTGTAGGTAACTAAAGTTTGCTCTGATATTCTCCCAGTTTACCGCGGACTTACTTTTATGTATTTACTTTTTACTTTTCGGGGGTAGAGGATGAATTTGCGTGTTGTAAATCCTACAGCTCGGATTCAGCGTGAACTAACATGGCGGCGCCCATCACCCAGTATAGATCAACTAACACGGTCGATATAAAAGTGTTTAAGCTACCAATTATATTTACTAGCACATATTTCGGAATCAGAATATTAGATATTTAATAATATAGGGAACATGTTTTGGGAACATTTTGAATAAAACAGGAAACACGAAATAAAAGCGATCCATGTGTCGTACAGATCTATTATGGCTGTGTTGTGTCACATGACAAGCAGGATGCGTCGCCATGAAAACAATAAGGCGATACATTCTAAAATAACGGTCGCCTGAAAAAACTCACGCCGGTGTCTCAGCTAGAATATTTTAAACTCACGTGCGAAAGGGTTAATAAAGTTTTCATATGGATCCAAACGTCTCTGACTCTCAGCCTAACAGTATACAAGTTATAAGTATAAGAGTTTATATTTCATTAATTTAGGAAAAAGAACAAGTGTCTCAGCCCTCAAGGGACTATTTGGGCAACCAGCTTATTCAAACTTGAAAAGCAAAATGTTTTTGATGTGTAAAAAACATCAACTTTGAAGCACATGCTGATTGATAGACAGCAACACTACATTCAATGAAGCTAAAATAGAAAAAAAAACATAATAGTTCATTTAAATGGAACCAGATAATTTCTCACTATACACAACCCTACTTCCGTATACTGTAATACAGTATATGTAGAATTTGGTCATTGCCAACCTTTAAATTAAGTTAACAGTAAGTAATAAACTGTATTGAGCATTGTATTTTCCTTATCACTATTCTTTTAATAGTTGTTCAATGATTTTGATGGAACCAGAACCGAAAAATTTCTAACGTTTTCAAACCCTAGTCAATGGTTTTGCATAAAATGACTTTATCTCGCTGGAGTTTATTGTTGTTTCTAAATCATAATACTTGATACCAGATGTCTGTTACAACAAAACATGGGCGTAGAAAAGACTATAAATTGTTTTTAAGCTGCACAGTAACTGAAATTTAAATCTGTTAAAAGAAAGTCGACTGTTTTATCCAAAGCGACTTACAGTGCATTCAGGCTATCAAATTTTACCTATCATGTGTTCCCAGGTATTCAAAACCCCCAACCTTGCACTTGATAGCGCAGTGCTCTACCAATTGAGCTACAGGAACACTACAAATAAATACTATAAATTCTACATGCATATATATATTATTAAATTAAAGAAAAACACTAGTATCAGATCAGGATCTGTATCAGATAATACTGAACCCTGGGTGTCAGAATCAGTGTTGGAGACAAAAAAAGACTGATTGGAGGATCTCTAGTTCATTGTGCAGTGAATGAAGTTGACAGAATTACATACAGACAGTTTCCGTTCATGAGAACTTGAAATCATTCTGTAATATTAAGATTGTATTTTGCTTATCTTCAGTTGGATTTTCACTTGATGGCATTCATGTAATTGTTTCTGTAACAAATGCAGATATCCTCTACTGTGCATATAAACTACAGTGAACATCAGAACCAATGACTTTTGCAATGCTCTTTATTTTAATACTAAAAGGCTGAGGCTGAACCCTTCATATTTACTATGTGCTTCATATGTCAGTCATAAATGATCTTACCACAGTTTCTCCAGTTTACAGCGAGGATCCTGTAGTACATCAGAAAGCAGCTTCACTGAATCTCTTAGTTTATGCTCAGACAGATTCAGTTCTCTCAGGTGTGAAGGGTTTGATCTCAGAGCTGAAGTCAGAGTAGCACAACCTTCATCTGTGATGTCACAATCTCTCAACCTGTAGAGAACAATGACACAGTGTTAATTGTAGTTGAAGTGTGTGTAGTTTGTTATTGACTCTGGTCTCAGAGCAGGAGAGGAGATATAATGACAAGCATTGCCACATACTGCTGCTGACAGAATGAGATTTCTGCATATTGATGCTCAATGCTGCTGTTTGAAACTGTCATGTGCTTCAGGACTGAACAGACACACAGAGCTGAATGTGAGATATTGTTTCATAGTGATAGAAGGACAGATCTGTCTGGAGAAAAAGGCACTTGCTCCTCTAATAAACACCTACAGGAGGACATGCTTAGACGAAATACTGCTCTCCCCGGAACATGATTTCAACTGAGGAGGACTTTAAATCGGTCCGTGTCATGATCCGGCCCTGTGTTCAGGTGTGTTTAATTGGGATTGGAGCTAAACTCTGCAGGACTGTGTCCCTCCAGGACTGAGTTTACTTCTCCCTGATATAAGAGGAACATGAACCTGCTGATAGAGCAGCAGATAAATATATAAAATAAAAATACTGCTTGTGGTTTTACAGGTCTTGAGGGTATTTTATCAATGATAATGCTGAACAATGAAGTGATTATAACTTTCATTCACTCATTGATCATTGTAATACGGAGTTAAAACTAAACATATTCAGACTCTTGTCTGTTCAACTCTAAACCTCTGAGATATTCATCCTGCAGTAAGTCACAGAGACTCTGGATTACTATTTTACATGTTATCTGGAAATTCATTATTGATCAAACTATCATAAGCAAAGCATGTGATGTAATGGAAATTAATGAAATTTATAGTCACTGGGTAACTTTTTGGATGAATTAGAAGTGTTGCTCTCAACCTTTTCTGAGGATGGTACTCCCCTCGTTATGCTTGGAGATTTCAACATCCATCTAGATAAACCTCTGTATGCTGATTACCACACTCTGCTTGCCTCTTTTGATCTCAACCGAGTGTCAACTACTGCTACTCACAAATCAGGCAACCAACTGGACCTTATTTATACAAGACACTGCTCTACTGCTCATGTTGTGGTTACTCCACTGCACACGTCGGATCACTTCCTCCTCACTCTTAACCTCAACATGGTGCCTGACACTTCACTTACTCCTCCACATGTCATCTTTCGACATAACCTATGCACACTTTCACCCTCCCGGCTTTCTGCAATGGTTTCATCTTCACTTCCTTCCCCTAAACTGTTTTCATCTTTGGATGCTAACAGTGCTACTGATACTTTCTGCTCCACTCTAACATCTTGTTTAGGCACTGTTTGCCCCTTATCTTCTAGGCCAGCCCGTAATACCCCTTCTGCCCCTTGGTTATCTGATGTTCTACGCGAACACCGTTCTAAGCTTAGAGCTGCTGAAAGGGTGTGGCGCAAGTCCAAAAATACTACTGACCTTAATGTGTATCAGTCACTCATATCCTCTGCTAATGTCTCCACTGCTAAAATGACATACTACCATAACAAAATTAACAATTCGTCTAACTCTCGCATGCTTTTTAAAACATTTTCCTCACTTCTTTGTCCTCCTCCTCCCCCTCCTGGTTCATCTCTAATAGCTGACGACTTTGCAACGTTTTTCATTAATAAAATTAAACACATTAGTGCACAATTTTCCACTCCACAATCAGTCAAGCTCATATCACCAGCAAACTTACACTCATTTACATCCTTCTCTTCACTCTCTGAGGCAGAAGTCTCAAAACTCATCCTCTCTAATCACCCTACAACTTGCCCGCTTGATCCTATTCCATCTCATCTCCTTCAAGCCATTTCTCCTGCAGTTGTACCTGCACTCACTCACATCATCAACACATCCCTCCACACTGGTGTTTTTCCCTCATCATTCAGACAGGCACGTATAACTCCACTACTTAAAAAACCCAACCTCAATCCATCTCTTTTAGAGAACTACAGACCAGTTTCCCTTCTTCCTTTCATTGCAAAAACACTTGAACGAGCTGTGTTCAACCAAGTCTCTACATTTCTCACACACAACAACCTCCTTGACAGCAACCAATCTGGCTTCAGAAGTGGACATTCAACTGAGACTGCCTTGCTCTAAGCTCTAAGACTGGCAAGAGCGGAATCCAAATCTTCAGTACTTATCCTGCTTGATCTGTCCGCTGCTTTTGACACGGTTAACCACCCGATCCTCCTATCAACCCTACTGGCAAAAGGCATCTCAGGAACCACACTTCAATGGTTTGAGTCTTACCTATCAGATAGGTCCTTCAAAGTATCTTGGAGAGGTTAGGTGTCCAAGTCACAACATCTAACTACTGGGGTGCCTCAGGGCTCAGTTCTTGGACCACTTCTCTTCTCTGTCTACATGGCATCATTAGGTTCTGTCATTCAGAAACATGGCTTTTCATACCACTGCTATGCTGATGACACTCAACTCTACCTCTCATTCCATCCTGATGATCCGATGGTAGCTATTCGCATCTCAGCTTGTCTAACAGACATTTCTTCCTGGATGATGGACCATCCTTCACCTTCAACTCAACATTGCCAAGACAGAACTGCTTGTGATTCCAGCAAACCCATAGTTTCATCACAATTTCATCATCAAGTTAGGCACATCAACCATAACTCCTTCAAAAACAGCTAGAAGCCTTGGAGTTATGATTGATGATCAGCTGACTTTCTCAGACCACATTGCTAAAACATGCTGCACAACTCCTTGTTCAAGCTCTTGTTCTTTCCAGGCTGGACTATTGCAATGCCCTCTTGGCAGGTCTTCCAGCCAATTCTATCAAACCTTTACAATTAATTCAGAACGCGGCAGCAAGATTAATTTTTAATGAGCCAAAAAGAATACGTCACACCTCTGTTTATCAATTTGCACTGGCTTCCAATAGCTGCTCATATAAAATTCAAGGCATTGATGTTTGCCTACAAAACTACCACTGGCTCTGCACCCATTTACCTAAATGTTTTACTTCAGACGTATGTGCCCTATAGAAGCTTGTGTTCTGCAAGTGAATGTCGCTTGATTGGGCCATCCCAAAGAAGCACAAAGTCACTTTTACGGACTTTAAAATTAAATGTTCCCTCCTGGTGGAATGACCTCCTCAACTCTATCCGGACAGCTGAGTCCTTAGCCATCTTCAAGAATCGGCTTAAAACACATCTCTTCCATCTTTATTTGACCCTCTAACTTTAACACTCACTATTTTAATTCTATTCTTTAAAAAAAATCTAACTACCTTTCTAATCTTTTTATATTCTATTTTCTTTTCATTAATTATGCAATTGTATGTGTGTGTGTGTATGTGTAAAGACCTCTAACACTAGCTTGCTCTATTCTTTTTTATTCTATCTGTTTTCTTTATATTATATTATATAAAATCCCACGCTAGGTGTACTGTGTTAACCTAACTGAGACTTGTTATAGCACTTGTATATCATTGCTCTTTTTGTTGTTTTTGATTGCTTCCACTGTCCTCATCTGTAAGTCGCTTTGGATAAATGTAATGTAATGTAATGTAATGAAATTAACTTAATCAGAGTCAATTCTGCTGAAATTTGTTTAAACTGAACATTGCTAAGTTTATTCTTAGAATTGACATTAAAGGATGTTTTACTGAGGACAAAGACATGTGACTATCAGAGAGATCTTACCACAGTTTCTCCAGTTTACAGCGAGGATCCTGTAGTACATCAGAAAGCAGCTTCACTGAATGTCTTAGTATATTCCCAGACAGATCCAGTTCTCTCAGGTGTGAGGGGTTTGATCTCAGAGCTGAAGTCAGAGCAGCACAACCTTCATCTGTGACTCCACAATAACTCAACCTGTAGAGAACAATGACACACTCTTCATTCTCTGAGATCAGATCAGTTTAGCTGTGAATCCATTATTAAAGAGAAAGTACAAACTTAAAGCTCAAATCAATATCTGTCTGATGCATCACTGATATCTAAAATGTTACAAAACACGAAACATGATTATAAAAACATCCAAAGTCTCATTCAAGCAGGATAAATAATATTTATTATATACACTACATATTTATTTTATGCAAAATGTCTGTCTTATGCAAATCTGTCCTAATTGATGATACTATTCAATATATTAGTGTTTGCCAACCACACTAGGACAGGGGTTTCAACCTTTTCGGACACGTGCCCCCCAACCCCAAGTCTGTCAAATTTCACTCCAAACGCATGATATCAACATGCCAATGCATGGCTGGATTCTCGACACAATGTCAGACGTCTACTTCTTCACAATACAACATTAACGAGTTAACGCTTACATATAATTAGCTGAGGTATGGTATGCATATTTGGCGTGCTGTCCGGGGAAGGGCTCCGAGCTCAGGAATGGCCCGAACCTAGAGTACCCCCCCCTACCCCGTCTATTTATAAAGTGAACTCAAAGTGAGGAGATGGGGTGGAGGAGGGATGCTGATAAACCGTCAATGGATAGAGGTAAGTCAGCGATATTTATTCTATGGGATTGATTACTTGATTATGGTCCACCTGTGTTGATTAGGCTATCTGACGCGCTCCTCCTGAATCTTGTTAATAAAACATAATTTCACGAGTTCACGCTTACATATAATTAGCTGAAGTATGGTATGCATATTTGGCGTGCTGTCCAGGGAAGGGCTCCGAGCTCGGGAATGGCCCGAACCTAGAGTACCCCCCAAAAAGCAAATGAACAAGAGGACAGCCGCCAGTTTTGTGGGCGCCCGGTCGGTAGGGCTCGAGCTGATGCTCAACGGGAGCTTGTGGCGTTGGAACGGTGAGCTCTACCGGCCGATGAGGAGGAGCAGCGTGGTTGTGGTGCCCGACCGGGAGGATCCGATTTGCCTCAACCGGAATAGGTCACGGTGTCGGCGTACGGGCCCTACTGGCTGATAGCCCCTGCTATTCGGTGGGCGAAGGGCCTAAGGTTGACCGAGAGGAGATTTGAGACGGACCTCTGGGTCCTCTTGGTTTGGCAGATGAAAAGCTTTGGGCTTGCTGACAAGGAGAACTCTGGCGACATCCAAAGGGAGATCCTGACTCACGGCATCGGATGGATGAGACTCACTTGCGGCCGGCAAGTATAGAAACCGACAGGGAGAACACGCGCCAGGCGTCTGAAGGGAGCGCACGCATGCCTCGCCAGACGGGGAGAGTGGAAAGGAAAACCCGACTGGGAGGACTCTCGTGGCATCCGATGGGGCATCATACTCAACACATCGAACGGGTAAGCCTCGCTGACCGTAGAAATGGAAAAGGTAAGGATGTCTAACCGGGAGGCTCTTGCCGGCGTCCAAATGGAGCACACGCATCAAACGGGTAAGCCTCTCCGGATGTGAGACAGAAGAGGTAACATTTTAATTGGCCAGGAGACTCTCGCCAGCATCCAACGGGGACTTCCTGTTCCCGGAATCGACTGGGTAAGCCTCGCAGGCCATAGAATGGAAAAGGTAAGTTTGTGTGGCCGTGAGGTTCTCATCGACGTCTTATGGGAGTTCACTACTCACGGCATGAGACGGGTGAGCCTCGACGACTGTAGGATGGAAGGAGGGTTTGTTTGTGTGTTTGATACTTGCGCCATTGGACGGCTTGCATATTGGGTAGATCGGTTTTGCGACCTAAACCACGTGGGATGGGAATGGTTGTCTGGCAAGGAGGCTCTCACCGGCGTCCGATGGGTGCACTCGCATCGAACGGGTAAGACTCACTGGCCGAAGGATGGAAAAGGTAAGGTTGTCTAACCGGGAGGCTCTGACCGACATCCGATAGGAGCTTAGCTCTCGGCATCGAACGGGTAAGCCTCTCTGGCTGAAGGACGGAAAAGGTTGTTTAGCCGGGAGGCTCTGACCGACGTCCGATAGGAGCTTGGCTCCCGGCATCGAACGGGTAAGCCTCACTGGCCAAAAGATGGAAAAGGTAAAGTTGTCTAGCCTGGAGGCTCTTAACTACATCCAATGGGAGGCCTGACTCCATGCATTGAAAGGGTAAACCTCTCCCTACGTAAGACGGAAGGGCAAGAAAGTTAGCCGGGGGCTTTCACCTACGTCCGAAGGGAATGTGGGCTCCTGGCAACGAACGGGTAAGCCTTGCTGGCTGCAGAATGGAAAATTTGCAACACCGGATGGGTAGTCTCTCCGACCATCAGAGGGAAAATTAAGATTGTTTTATCTGCGAAGCACCCGTTGGTGTTCGACGAAAGCTTAATTTGCGGTATTGGATGGGTACGTCTTGCCATCGGAGGGAGAATTGTTTAGCTGCGATGTACTCGGTGTTTGATAGGTACGTGTCGCTGACTGAAAGGAGTTTTTTTTTGGGGTTAATCGGGCATTAATCGGGTAAGCTTTACTGGTGGTCGGATGGAAAGTCCAAGATTGCTTAAGCGGGAAAGCTCTTGCAGCATCTGACAGGAGTTTAATACTCGCGATGTCATACGAGTAAGCTTTGCTGATAGTTGAACGTAGAAGGCAAAGGTTGGCTCAACTGGGAGCACTCTTGCAGCGCCTGACAGGGAGTTCAGTACTAAGGACGATTTGGTTGTCTACGAGGGTAGACGCTGTGAGGCTTACTTGAATAATTGTTTAGCAAATCCAATGAGCTGCTTCCGATAACGAGTCAGAAAAATCTTGGTGCAGTCATTGTATTCAAAATTAAACGTGCAAAAAATAAATTGAATTTCCTGTGCCAGTGTACCCCGAATAGGTGCCATGAATCAGCAATATGGTAATTGTCAAATCGTCATATTGTCAGCACGTGAGATCGATGGTACATATCGACGATGTAATCATGCATGGGTGGAGTAAGAGAAAGATTCTTTATTCTTGTCAGAGCTTACTATTTGCCATTTTAACCATGCAGGTGCACGAAAAAGAGCCTATGGAATCACCAATAATCGAAAATGATGAAACCGATGCGCCGCCCCGGAAACAAGAATGAGATGCATTCTAATGTAACTATGGCATTAAACTCCATTAGTGAGAGCTCGTTTAAAATATGGCACGTATGGGATTACCTGTTAAAGTACAATGGAATACCTTATATCTGTAAACGATGTATGTCTATTTGTGGATGGAGACTTCTTCGCCGCCTACAGGCTCAAATCATCCTTTGAGAGCACGGGCGAGCGTGAAATGCAGTGCTGAGATGGGATAACGGAGCAGTTTGATAGCCGAATTATGGTAGGCCGCCTAATAATGATAATAAAAAATGCTGATTGGAGAATGAGCCTAATATCGTCTTGGCTATCGTCGATACATAATACTATGACTGCAACCTAGGATGCATGGCATACCTTTCAAGCGGAGGTGATGTCGATGTAATTGTTTTTTTTTTTTGTTTTTTTTTGCGGGAGCAGACACTGCTGCGGCAGTGGGGAGATATGGGAAAGGCTCCTGCGGGAGCAGACACTGCTGCGGCAGTGAGGGGATACAGAAAAGGCTCCTGCGGGAGCAGACACTGCTGCGGCAGTGAGGGGATACAGAAAAGGCTCCTGCGGGAGCAGACACTGCAGCAGCAGTGGGGAGATGCGGAAAATAGAATGAGAAGAGGAGAGAGGAGAGATAGCTGCTTGGGCCGCCTGCGGAGCTTGCTTCGGCTGCTGTAGATGTTGGCTGCGGGAAGAGTAAAAGTGTTAGTAACATTTGATGGGGCAAGCTAAAAATGAATGGGTAGCCTACTGTGTTGCCAGTTTAGCAATTGGTTGCCTGATTTGACAATTTCTCAAGCCTTTATGGGAAGTCGTGGCCTAATGGTTAGAGAGTCGGACTCCCAGTCGAAAGGTTGTGAGTTCGAGTCCCGGGCCGGCAGGAATTGTGGGTGGCGGGAGTGCATGCACACATCTCTCTCCACCTTCAATACCACGACTTAGGTGCCCTTGAGCAAGGCATCGAACCCCCAACTGCTCCCTGGGCGCCGCAGCATAAATGGCTGCCCACTGCTCCCGGTGTGTGTTCACAGTGTGTGTGCACTTCGGATGGGTTAAATGCAGAGCACAAATTCTGAGTATGGGTCACCATACTTGGCTGAATGTCACGTCACTTTCACATTAGTATGTTCCTGTTGGAAAAGCATCTTTCCTCTTATTTGTCCTCCGGCCTTTTTAGACGGTCTCCAGAGCGGATACATTTGGAACGCTGTTTTCACGTTGTAGTATGGACTGTGGAAACAGGCTTTTGGAAACGATGAAGCATGTTTAGTCTTGTAAGACGTTGTACCGAAAGACATGATTATAGCAGTAACGTTAACCCCTTACCCGTCACCCCCCATTTTTGGCATGGAGACAGAAGTTACATACCCAAAATAAAAATGTTTCTGCTCATGATTCTTTCTGACTAGATACATGATCGACATTTGACCACGAGCTGACACTTCAACATTTACTGTTCAGGAATCAGAATCGTTTTCCTGACATAAATTACTAAATAACTGTCACTGCAACAATGTTTAATCGAAACATTGGTCAAATACTTAAGCTAGAGTCTTTAGACTTGAATGCACGGTTTGTCCAGATCAAGTAAGAGAGTGATGTTTAACGTGCTGTGAAAGTGAAATGATAATAACTGGGGCCGTAGGCTATTCTTGCAAGCAAATGGGTTAATGGCAGTTATGTGCTATTCGCTTCCAAGTGGTTTCTAAAGATATTTACTTGCCTGTTTTTCGTATTACGGTCCTAAAAAGGCAACAGAAATTTTACTCACACTTGCTGTCCTGCGTCAAAACACGAGGGCAGTTGCGTTTTAGATTAATTTTGAGTGATCACGCCAGTGAATGGTGAAATAGGTCCCTAAATAAATTGCTCCTGCCAGTATACTTGCATGGAAATTACAATTTAAAATTTATGCATTTAGCAGACGCTTTTATCCAAAGCGACTTACAGTGCATTCAGGCTATCATTTTTTTTTTTTTTAACCTATCATGAAACTTATGTCTGTATCATTTCAGTGACGTTTAAACGTGTGCGGTAAGGCGAATGTAATGTCTTGGACATTTCAGTGTGGATGAAGACTCTGGAAATAATGCCTTGGCTTCGTGGTTAAAAGTGGCATCGTCATCTGATGGAACTACGTTTGTGTCTGTCTTCTAAATCTATGCGCACTCCTCACTCCAGATCAGCAGGTGGTGGTAATGCACCTTTACACTGGTTTGCCAAAACCGCCATTAAACCATAGACAGTAAAAGAAATGGACACAGCGACCCCATTGGATTCAACGGAGAAAAGTGAAGTCAATTAGAAGCACGCACTTCCTGGGGGACAAAAACTGCTTCTACGGGGCCACAACGTAAGATACAAGGTAATGGGGCCTTTTATACATTTTCGTGTTTCTTTGGAGATAATGAATGGACAAATGGAGTCTTTAAATGCCTCAGATGTAAAGTTATTCGCTGTCAAAGTGACGCCAAAATGAATGGAAGTCAATGGAATGCTAACAGCAGGTGGGGGTCTGCTAGCCAATGGCGGCGCCCAGGGGTGCTTCAAAAAAATATGAAACCCTGCCCCCCTGCATAAAACACTAGTAGAAGAAGAAGAAGACGGAACTGCGTCATGACGTAATTTAACAAACTTTAGCCACGAACATGCTTTTAGCGTCTTCGCCTGGAAATGTATTGGTTTACGTCACGCGGTCTGCGCCGCTAGAGGAAGCGGCCTCAAACTAAGCCTCGGCCGGAAAAGCTGTGGTGAAAGGCTGAGCCGCGGCGGAAAGTGAGAGAGGCTTGCTGCGGTGAGAACTGGGGTGTGGCCCAGGCTGGTTGAATGCCTGCTGCTGCAATCCGGCGCTCGAGGAGAGCTCGGTCTTGGGCGGCACGATCGTTGTGTCGAGCGAGGCGAGCTCGGAGCTTGCATGGTCTATTGGCCACGACGTGTGGCTTGGCGAGGAGAGCAGCTGTCGCGATGACGCTTAATGGTACTCAACGGCCGTGTTTGGCTGGGTAGGAATGATCGTGGGTCCGGCAAAAGCAGCAGATCTGATAAATCCCCAGTTTAGCTCTCTTCATTGGTAGGAAAATTGGATCTGTGATAAGGTGACAGACGAAGCCGAACCAGCATGCTGATAAACCGTCAATGAATAGAGGTAAGTCAGTGATTTTTATACTATGGGATTGATTTTCTTGATTATGGTCCACCTGTGTTGATTAGGCTAAGTATCTGACGCGCTTCTCCTGAATCTTGTTAATAAAACATCATTTAATCAAGAATTGATGTTTGTATAAGTACAGTGTTTCCTTTACTCAAGAAACTCTGTCTATAAAGGAGAATGTTTTAATGTGTTTAAAGAGCAAAGAAGAGTCTTGACATTTGCCGTCTAGTTGTAGCCAATACACTTTTGTACTTTTTAAATATCCTGTGGATAGCGCTTCATCTTTTGTAACATGAAATTTTGGCCAAATTTAAACAACATGAAAACTGGAGTGTCCATAGAGCCACAATAAACTTTATAACCTGTAAATAGATGAAAATGTAAAGCAATTAATTTACTGCATTAGTTTAACTGCTCGTTCTAATGAAGAAAAAGAAAACACACACACTGATCATATATGAAGCCAAAATACCAACTCTGATGATGCATTGTTTAATTATTGGAGCGGTGGGGGGTCCTTAGTGGTGTGCTTTTTTTTTTTACTTATCAAATCTGTTCCACGGCAGAAAAACGGTTGGGAAACACTGCAGTAAATAACGTATGAGTCATATACAGTATGATCTTACCACAGTTTCTCCAGTTTACAGTGAGGATCCTCCAGTACAGCAGAGAGCAGCTTCATACTAGATTCTCTTAGTTTATTCCACGACAGATTTAGTTCTCTCAGGTGTGAGGGGTTTGATCTCAAAGCTGAAGCCACAAAAGCACAACCTTCATCTGTAACACCACAATTATACAACCTGTAGAGAGATGAAAATCATCATGATAGTGTGAAACACTATTTAACAAAAAAAAATAAAAATGTAAAAAAATAAAATTGCTGCAATGAACAACTTGCAATTCCAATTCAATATCAAATTTTCTACGTTTCATTGGGAAATTGACACAAACAAATGTAAAGACTGGATTAAATAAACATTGATCTATTAATTGAGTAAAATTGTAATTGTATGTAATTGTATTGTAATGAGAAGTAAAAATGAAGTTATTTTAATGCAACTTCTAACTGGTTTAACATGTTTAAAATAATCCACATGCTGGACTGTGAACTGTCAGACAGTTCTTGTGTTTTAATATAAGTTTGAGTCTAGATCTTGTCATTCCAGGTGCCCTTCTGTAACATTTAAAAATTCATACAAATAACAAACAATTATAATTAATAACATTTTGTAGATTTCAATTGTTGTCTTCAAAAGTGTGTGTTCAAGTAAACTGCTGTTTTGCTCCAGTAACTGATTCATCAGATTTGAGGAGATTTGAGCTGCTGTATATATGAGCTGCTTCTCCACTTGTTTGGTTGCTCTTGATTTTAAATTTCATGTTAATTTTAACATTTTTTATTTGAAAACCTGAATTATTTATGTGATTTTTCTGACTTTGTTTAAATGCCTGAAGAAATATTTTACAGTGTATCTGTATTGAAAACATCAAAATGTAGCTACAGTGCTGACGATTTATGAGCTTTTAACTTTGGTTTTCTTCATGTTTTAACAGTGAAGAGATTGTTCTCATTGATACTTACTGGACTGATCTGGATTCTTTAATCACAGGCAGTAGCTTCTGAAAAACTTTCATATTTTCAGGATTATTCTTTTCTTTAACAAATTTATCAAGACGAAACTCATTCTGTTCCTCTTCTGATGTCAACAACACAAAAACTAAAGCTGACCACTGAGATGAAGAGAGTTTGGATTCCTTTATTGTTCCAGATTTCAGATACTGTTGTATTTCCTCCACTAGTGAACGATCACCCAGTTCATTCAGACAGTGGAACAGATTGATGGATTTCTCTGGAGAGTCAATGGTCCTTATCTTCTTCTTGATGTACTCGACTGTTTCCTCATTGCTGTCAGAGCTGCTGCTTTTCAGCTTCATTATACGTTGAAGGAGAATCTGATGAGAATTAACAGACAAACCCAGAAGGAACCGCAGGAAAAGATCCAGATGCCCATTTTTACTCTGTAGAGCCTCTTTCACAGCTCCCTGATGCAGATCAGATAATGAAACATGTTCTGATGAACTGAGTTGAAACGGTTTCTTCACTTTAGACAGTAAACTCTGTTTGGTGAACTGGTCAATCACATTTCTGTTGTGGTTTGTCCAGGAGAGATGCACATATAGAGCTGCTAGATGTTCCTGAATGCTCAAATGAACAAAGCAGAAGACTTTCCCCTGATACAAGCCCAACTCCTCTCTGAAGATCTGAGTGCACAATCCTGAGTACACTGATGCTTCTGTCACATCAATGCCACACTCTCTCAGGTCTTCCTCATAGAAGATAAGATTTCCTTTCACAAGCTGCTCAAAAGCCACTTTCCCCAGTTTGAGGATCATGTCTTCATCTTTCACCTTCTTCTCATAGTCCTTCTCATGTTTGATGTTGGTCTGAAGGATCAGGAAGTGTGTGTACATTTGAATGAGAGTCTTGGGAATCTCTCCACTCTCTGCTCGACTCAACATCTTCTCCAGAACAGCGGCTGAGATCCAGCAGAAGACTGGGATGTGGCACATGATGTAGAGGCTCCTTGATGACTTCAGGTGTGAGATGATCCTGTCGGCCAGACTCTGATCACTGATTCTCTTCCTGAAGTATTCCTCCTTCTGTGGCTCATTGAAGCCTCGAACCTCTGTCACTCGATGGACACACTCAGAGGGGACGAGATCAGCTGCTGCTGGTCTGGAGGTGATCCAGATGAGAGCAGAGGGAAGCAGATTCCCCACAATGAGGTTCATCAGCAGCTCGTCCACTGAGGCTGATTCAGATATTTTACACAGTTTCACTTCACTTTTAAAGTCTAGAGACAGACGACACTCATCCAGACCATCAAAGATGAACAACACTTTATATTCATCACTGGATATTTCCATTTCTTTAGTTTCAGGGAAAAACACATGAAGAAGATCTGAAAGACTGAGTCTTCTGTCCTTCATCAGATTGATTTCTCTGAAAGGAAGTGGAAATATGAGCTGGACATCCTGATTCTCTTTCCCTTCAGCCCAGTCCAGGATGAACTTCTGCACAGAGACTGTTTTTCCAATGCCAGCGACTCCCTTTGTCAGCACAGTTCTGATGGCTTTGTCTTGTCCAGGTAAAGGTCTAAAGATGTCACTGCATTTGATGGCTGTGTCCTCTGTTGCTTCTCTCCTGGATTGTGTCTCAATCTGTCTCACCTCATGTTCATTACTGATCTCTCCACTCTCACTCTCTGTGATGTAGAGCTCTGTGTAGATCTCATTCAGGAGTGTTGAGTTTCTCTGCGTCGCTGTTCCCTCATACAGACGCTCAAACTTCTGCTTCAGATTTGATCTCAACGTGTCGAGGACTTCATGGCTGGAAAATTCAAATACCACATTCTTACATGAGCTACAGAGGTAAATGTACAGAGCAAAACATCTTTGTTTTCTACGTTATGAGACACTGAACATATCATGGGGTTTATGAAATATGTCAGTTATTAATGATGTGTGATGTGTAATGTGTGATGATGCATTGCATTAAACAATCCCACAGTTTACCTCACACCAGGATACGTGTTGTGTTGTGGTTGATTCACAGACTGGTCATATTTCTTACAGAAGGGTTTTGTTACTGATCTGTGTTGCAGGATTGACCTTGAATCAAGAATTAAACACTCTGAAATTGTTAAAAATAAATAAATAAATAAATAAATCCAATTACCTTGATGACAGTTGGGATTTTATAAAAAAATGCATCTGCTCGATGTCACAATAAATGTAAATAAATGAATAATTCTACTCTGCACTCTATATCTACTCGTTGTCATTAGATTTGCTCTATTTCCTAGCCAGACTTCAGCTCATGTTTACTTATTACAGTGCTGTATAATGATGACAGTTTAATTTAAAATATCTTACTATAATAAAACATTTTACAAAACAATGTACTGTAATACTTGAGGTTAAACCTTGCTTCATCACTCTTTATATCAGGTGGACGATCCAAAGAAGCATCACTCCTCATAGACACACAGCTGGGCTCTGCATCCGATCTCTTCTGATAAACTGAACTATAACAGAGAGTGTGAGCAAATTATAAAATATCAGATGAAATCAAATCACATGATAAAGTAAACAAACATATTCCAATTATATGTTTTTTTTTTCAGGCATATGTACAGGTGAAGGTAAAGGTTAACACACACCTTGCAGAATCTGCACAATGTTAATTATTTTACCATAATAAAATATATGTTGTTATTTATTTAGTACTTTTTCCAGATTTTTTTTTGTTTTAGTTTAGTGATAGTTATTCATGAATCCCTTGTTTGCCCTGAACAGTTAAACTACCTGCTGTTCTTCAGAAAAATCATCCTTCAGCTCCCACTAATTCTTTTCCAGCATTTTTGTGTATTTGAACCCTTTCCAATGTCTGTATGATTTTGACCTTCTTCTTTTCACACTGAGGACAACTGAGAGACTCACTATTACAGAAGGTTCAAACACTTACTGACTCTAATGAAGATCAGGTTAGATTTAACTTTGGTGTTCCCCATTACCACTCCCCTATATAAACTGTGTTAGGACTCTCATTAAGTGTGAAGTCTTGCTTAGTTCTGTCTGGCATTTCCAAGCGGTTTCCCTGTGTTTGTTCCTTCCGTGTTTGATCTTGGATTGTGTATACCGACTGTGATTCTCTGCTGCCTGCCATGACTTCTTCTTTTTTCTGTTGCTGATTTTGGATATCCCCTGACATACCTGATGCTGTTCTCTGATCTCTGCCTGTTTGACCACTGTTTGAAAATAAAGTACTGCATATGGATCCGAACGTCTCTGACTCATCGGTAGAGAAGACTTCGCCAAACCAGGATCCAGCAGCCTTAAGGAATACATCAAGGTCAGTCATGCATCCAGGAGCCCAGCTTATGTGTCTACGTCAAGGAGATCGGCCCATCCAGGACTATGTGATAGACTTTGTTGAGTTGGTTCATGTAACCTACATGAACGAGGAATCCTCATGATCTTTTTCAGAGGAGGGCTTTCACAGCTGAGTCCCTCAGTTTGATCATGCCATTGCACGGACCTCACTGGACACTTGAAGTTTATATAGATCTGGCACTTCAACTAAGTGGCTCTCCATTTACTGTGGGTGTTGTGGATGAGGAACATCGCAGTCCTGCAGTATCTTCCATTCCAGAAACTGTGCACAAGATGGCCACCAGCCCAGCGCCTCTGCACAAGATGTCAGGGTCAGGTCAGGTCAGGTCCCCGTTGACCGTCCAGGGTCAGGTCAGGTCCCCGTTGACCTTCCAGGGTCAGGTCAGGTCCCCATTGACCTTCCAGGGTCAGGTCAGGTCCCCGTTGACCTTCCAGGGTCAGGTCAGGTCACCATTAACACCCATGAGTCAAGTAAAACCAGAGTTGATCTTCCAGAACAAAGTCAAGTCACCGTCGATCTTTCAGAATCAAGGATCAGTCAAGTCAGTGCTAACCATCCAGAGTCAGGTCAAGTCACAGTCGACTGTCCAGAGTCAGGTCAGGTCATCATTAACACCCATGAGTCAAGTAAAACCACAGTTAAACTTCATGAGACAAGTCAAGTCACCGTTTATCTTTAAGAGCCCAGTCAAATCACTACCGATCTTCCAGAACTTCATCACGTCTCAACAGATCTTCCAGAGCTTCATCGTACTACAACAAATCATCCAGAGCCTCATCACGTCTCAGCTGAACTTCCAGAGCCTCGTCACGTCTCATCTGAACTTCCAGAGCCTTGTCACATCCTGTCTGTTGCACCAGGCAATGTTGTCTCAGCCTGTTGTGTTGCTGTCAAGGAGACCGTTACTGCTGTGGAACCTCCAGAGGTGGCAGCAACTGCTGCAGAACCTTTGGAAGTGTCAGTAGTATCCATCCAGGGCCGGCCCGCGGCATAGGCGGTATAGGCAAATGCTAAGGGCGCCACTCATCCATAGGGGCGCCAGAATGAGTGAACGAGTGAATTTTTTTTTTCTTTTTTTTTTTTTACATATTTTTTTTTTATAATAGGCTACTATTTAAAAACCATTAATTCGAAATACTACCAAATAAAGCAAAAAAAAAAAAAAAAGTCCGGCTCTTCAATCTTCCCCCGCCCATCGAGTGCTTGAAGTGCGTCAGAAACAGAGCGCGCGCGATCAGTTGTTGGTAATTTGTTGTGTAGCGTGCCCGACGCCGCATCCAATGTAGACAGCACTGCTTTTGTTAACGCACAGCTCGTAGAAACGGGCCTGGCAGCTCGCGCCAGTTCTAGACACGTTGAAAGTTTCCTGATTGTGACGGAAGGCCGGATTTACATGACACCTTATAAATGAGCATAGTCTGCGATAGATACAGTGCCAAAAAGAAGAGAAGAGATAAAGACAGAGGTAAAGAGATGTAGTGAATGAACAATTTATTGCATAGGAGTAAGATACTATAATTTCATGGCAGTTATTTTTACCTTAAACTTAATGTTAGCAGTTGTTCTGAGTTCTGAGTCCCCAGACTGTGATTTTGTACAATCATGTCAGTTTTAAGACGCATTTTTTATTATCACTTTTTTATTAATGTTTTACTCTACAGTTGTGCAGTTTTGGGGGGATACAGTACAGGCCAAAAGTTTGGAAACATTACTATTTTTAATGTTAAGTTTCTTCTGCTCATCAAGCCTGCATTTATTTGATCAAAAATACAGAAATAAATGTAATATTGTGATATATTATTACAATTTAAAATAATTTGTTTTCAATTTATTATACTTTAAATTATCATTTATTTCTGTGATGCAAAGCTGAATTTTCAGCATCATTACTCCATTCTTCAGTGTCACATGTGACATCCGGTCTATCACATGATCCTTTAGAAATCATTCTAATATGATGATTTATTATGAGTGTTATATATATATATATATATATATATATATGCTAAATCATGAACACAATGACAGGGTAAAATGGGCTGTGATGCATGGGGCGCCAGGTAAAATCTTGCCTAGGGCAGCAAATTGGTCAGGGCCGGCCCTGTATCCATCCATGAACTCTCATCCTATCCTGTCATGGCCACGGAGGGGATCCACCAACACACTGTCTGTCCTGCCACGGACGCCATCCATGAACTTCCCGCCTGTCCCGTCAAGGCCATGGAGGCCGCCTATCTCGTTCAGCCCTGTCATGGATATGGAGGCCATGTGTGAACTTTATACCTGCCTTATCATGGCCACAGAGGCCACCATAAATCTGTCTATGTTATCTTTTACAGTCCCATCTAACCAGACTTGCTCTCTTGCCATCGACTCGGCTGTGGTGATCATCTGCTCCGCCCTGGTGGGCTTCAGTCTCGTCTGCTCGGCTGTGGTGGTCCTCTGCTCCGCCCTGGTGGGCTTCTATCCCATCTGCTCAAGTGTGGGGGCTCCTTGCTCCACCCTGGCGGGCTCCTGTTCCCGAGTTAACCCCATGGCGGGCTCCTGTTCCTGAGTTAAGCCCACGGTGGGCTCCTGTTCCTGAGTTAAGCCCCGGCGGGCTCCTGTTCCCGAGTTAAGCCCACGGCAGGCTCCTGTTCCCAAGTTAAGCCCACGGCAGGCTCCTGTTCCCAAGTTAAGCTCATGGCGGGCCCCTGCTCCCGAGTTAAGCCCACGGCGGGCTCCTGTTCCCGAGTTAAGCCCACGGCAGGCTCCTGTTCCCAAGTTAAGCTCATGGCGGGCCCCTGCTCCCAAGTTAAGCCCACGGGGGGCCCATGTTCCCGTGTTAGGCCCATGACGGTCCCATTACCCTTGTTAAGCCCACGGTGTTAGGCCCAGGAAGGGCTCCTGTTTCCCCATGAATGCATCTGCTCGATGTCACAATAAATGTAAATAAATGAATAATTCTACTCTGCACTCTATATCTACTCGTTGTCATTAGATTTGCTCTATTTCCTAGCCAGACTTCAGCTCATGTTTACTTATTACAGTGCTGTATAATGATGACAGTTTAATTTAAAATATCTTACTATAATAAAACATTTTACAAAACAATGTACTGTAATACTTGAGGTTAAACCTTGCTTCATCACTCTTTATATCAGGTGGACGATCCAAAGAAGCATCACTCCTCATAGACACACAGCTGGGCTCTGCATCCGATCTCTTCTGATAAACTGAACTATAACAGAGAGTGTGAGCAAATTATAAAATATCAGATGAAATCAAATCACATGATAAAGTAAACAAACATATTCCAATTATATGTTTTTTTTCAGGCATATGTACAGGTGAAGGTAAAGGTTAACACACACCTTGCAGAATCTGCAAAATGTTAATTATTTTACCATAATAACATATATGTTATTATTTATTTAGTACTTTTTCCAGATTTTATTTAGTACTTACCTGAATAAGGTATTTCACATAAATGTACATATAGTCCACAAGAGAAAGTCATAGCTGAATTTATAAAAAGGACCCCACTCAAAAGTTTACATCCCCTTGATTCTTAATACTGTGTTGTTAGCTGAATGATCCATAGCTGTGTTTTAGTTTAGTGATAGTTATTCATGAATCCCTTGTTTGCCCTGAACAGTTAAACTACCTGCTGTTCTTCAGAAAAATCCTTCAGCTCCCACTAATTCTTTTCCAGCATTTTTGTGTATTTGAACCCTTTCCAACAATGTCTGTATGATTTTGACCTTCTTCTTTTCACACTGAGGACAACTGAGAGACTCACTATTACAGAAGGTTCAATCACTTACTGACTCTAATGAAGATCAGGTTAAATTTAACTTACTGTATTTTGTCTCCCGGGAAACATGTGGTTTCCCTGTGTTTGTTCCTTCCGTGTTTGATCTTGGATTGTGTATACCGACTGTGATTCTCTGCTGCCTGCCCTGACTTCTTCTTTTTTCTGTTGCTGATTTTGGATATCCCCTGACATACCTGATGCTGTTCTCTGATCTCTGCCTGTTTGACCACTGTTTGAAAATAAAGTACTGCATATGGATCCGAACGTCTCTGACTCATCGGTAGAGAAGACTTCGCCAAACCAGGATCCAGCAGCCTTAAGGAATACATCAAGGTCAGTCATGCATCCAGGAGCCCAGCTTATGTGTTTACGTCAAGGAGATCGGCCCATCCAGGACTATGTGATAGACTTTGTTGAGTTGGTTCATGTAACCTACATGAACGAGGAATCCTCATGATCTTTTTCAGAGGAGGGCTTTCACAGCTGAGTCCCTCAGTTTGATCATGCCATTGCACGGACCTCACTGGACACTTGAAGTTTATATAGATCTGGCACTTCAACTAAGTGGCTCTGCATTTACTGTGGGTGTTGTGGATGAGGAACATCGCAGTCCTGCAGTATCTTCCATTCCAGAAACTGTGCACAAGATGGCCGTCAGCCCAGCGCCACTGCACAAGATGGCCACCAGCCCAGTGCCACTGCACAAGATGGCCGCCAGCCCAGCGCCACTGCACAAGAAGGCCGCCAGGCCAGCACCTCTGCCCAAGAAGGCTGCCAGCCCAGCGCCTCTTCACAAGAAGGCCGCCAGGCCAGCGCCTCTGCCTAAGATGGTGGCCAGCCCAGTGCCTCTGCACAAGATGGCTGCCAGCCCAGTGCCACCACACAAGATGGTCGCCAATCTGGCATTCCAACACGAAATGGCAGCCACAGTTGATCTTCTAGAGTCAAGTCAGGTCCCTATCTTTCCAGGGTCAGGTTAGGTCCCCGTTGACCTTCCAGGGTCAGATCAAGTCCCTGTTGACCTTCCAGGGTCAGGTCAGGTCAGGTCCCCGTTGACCGTCCAGGGTCAGGTCAGGTCCCCATTGACCTTCCAGGGTCAGGTCAGGTCCCCGTTGACCATCCAGGGTCAGGTCAGGTCCCCGTTCATGGTCCAGAGTCAGGTTAAGTCACCATTAACACCCATGAGTCAAGTAAAACCAGAGTTGATCTTCGCAAACAAAGTCAAGTCACCGTCGATCTTTCAGAATCAAGGATCAGTCAAGTCAGTGCTAACCGTCCAGAGTCAGGTCAAGTCACAGCCGACCATCCAGAGTCAAGTCAGGTCACCATTAACACCCATGAGTCAAGTAAAACCACAGTTAAACTTCATGAGACAAGTCAAGTCACCGTTTATCTTTATGAGCCCAGTCAAATCACTACCGATCTTCCAGAACTTCATCACATCTCAACAGATCTTCCAGAGCTTCATCGTACTACAACAAATCATCCAGAGCCTCGTCACGTCTCAGCTGAACTTCCAGAGCCTTGTCACGTCTCATCTGAACTTCCAGAGCCTTGTCACATCCTGTCTGTTGCACCAGGCAATGTTGTCTCAGCCTGTTGTGTTGCTGTCAAGGAGACCGTTACTGCTGTGGAACCTCCAGAGGTGGCAGCAACTGCTGCAGAACCTTTGGAAGTGTCAGTAGTATCCATCCATGAACTCTCATCCTATCCTGTCATGGCCACGGAGGGGATCCACCAACACACTGTCTGTCCTGCCACGGACGCCATCCATGAACTTCCCGCCTGTCCTGTCAAGGCCATGGAGACCGTCTATCTCGTTCAGCCCTGTCATGGATATGGAGGCCATGTGTGAACTTTATACCTGCCTTATCATGGCCACAGAGGCCACCATAAATCTGTCTATGTTATCTTTTACAGTCCCATCTAACAAAACTTGCTCTCCTGTGCCATCGACTCGGCTGTGGTGATCGTCTGCTCCGCCCTGGTGGGCTTCAGTCTTGTCTGCTTGGCTGTGGTGGTCCTTTGCTCCACCCTGGTGGGCCTCTGTCTCATCTGCTCTGCTGTGGTGGTCCTCTGCTCCGCCCTGGTGGGCTTCTATCCCATCTGTTCAAGTGTGGGGGCTCCTTGCTCCACCCGGGCGGGCTCCTGTTCCCGAGTTAACCCCATGGCGGGCTCCTGTTCCTGAGTTAAGCCCACGGTGGGCTCCTGTTCCTGAGTTAAGCCCCGGCGGGCTCCTGTTCCCGAGTTAAGCCCACGGCAGGCTCCTGTTCCCAAGTTAAGCTCATGGCGGGCCCCTGCTCCCGAGTTAAGCCCACGGCGGGCCCCTGTTCCCGTGTTAAGCCCATGACGGTCCCATTACCCGTGTTAAGCCCACGGTGTTAGGCCCAGGAAGGGCTCCTGTTTCCCCATGTTAGGCCCAGGAAGGGCTCCCATTCCCCACATTAGGCCCAGGAAGGGCTACTGTCCCCCACGTTAAGCCAAGGAAGGGTTCCAGTTCCGCCTGCTCCACCCTGGCTTCCTGCTCTGCTCTGGTCCCTAGCCACTCCACTTCCACACGGACCTTGCCCTCCGTCCCTCCCCCTGTTCTGCCTCCACTCCACCGCCCTCCTAGATTGTTTAGAGCATCTGGAAGCCGCTCCTATGTCATGATCATCAGCTGGAGTGCCCATGAACTCCTATAGAGGGCACTCCTCTCAGGATTCTGGCATTTTGTATTTCCATTTCCCACTCCATTCCCCAAAATCCCATGCTTAGGACTAATCACCACCACCAAGAATCATATCAGAATCTAGTGATGGAAATGCTGAAGTTTAAATAAAAATTTCTTAATATGCAAAAAAGTTTTTACGTTCCCATGATGTGGTTTTTGACTTGTGTGGAAAAGGGTTAATGCCAATAATGGGAGATGGCAATGCATTTTGGGAAAAAATTCCTTCAAGCGCATAAAAAAAGTAATTTGACTGCACTATGGGATGGTAAATTCTGACTAACCAGCAGACCGATCTCATACTACAGCGTTTAAAATGCTGTTATGGCATTTGAAAATGCCCGAGCAAAGTATGTCATCAAAATATTTCTGTATAATTGCTGGGGAAGTCATGGCCTAATGGTCAGAGAGTTTTACTCCTAACCCTAAGGTTGTGGGTTTGAGTCTCGGGCCGGCAATACCACGACTGAGGTGCTGAGTGCTGAGTGTGCACTTTGGATGGGTTAAATGCAGAGCACCAATTCTGAGTATGGTTCACCATACTTGGCTGTATGTCACATCACTTCCCAGAACTGCTAAATGACTGTGTTCACAAACAGCAGCATCCACCCCTGAAAGCAATAACCACATTAATTTTGTTTTGTCTGCTCGTTCTGAGGTGTACTGTAGAGAAATTAACTATATAAGAAAATTATTATATTCAGTAGCTTCTCCTACTCAGTGTTGTATAGTACCAGTCTATCAGGAAGTGACATTTTGTTCTTTTTGACTTGTTGGATGGAAATGGTGCTTGTTCGCAAATAAGTTAAATTCGCAACTTTGGATGGAAACCAGAGAGTGTTTTAATCTTTTGTTTAATCTTCAGTTGTGTATGAGTTCCTCAGTTGTCCTCAGTGTGAAAAGGTGGATCTCAAAATCATACAGTCACTGTTGGAAAGGGTCCAAAAACATAAAACCTGAAGGATTTACCTAAAGAATAGCAGGCAGTTTAACTGTTAAGGACAAACAAGGGACACCTATTACAAAAAAAAAAAAAACATCAATGTCAAATTGATGTGTGCTGCTTAAACAAATGTAGCAAATACATTCTTTATAAGCTTTCCACTGAAAAACAGCTATCTGTCGTCGATACTTGAGGCTTAGATCTTTATAATGATATATAGTTTGTCAAGATTAAATTTGTCCCGTTTCATTTAATCTATTCGCAAAAATTGACACGTGCAAGTTGAGGGGAGTTGAGGATGCCTGCATCGGGGTGCAGGCTAAGAGGTTAAAAAAACAGCTGTGGATCATTCACATAACAACACAGTATTAAGAATCGAGTGTATGTAAACTTTTGAATGGGGTCATTTTTATAAATTCAACTAACTATTATTTTCTCTTTTGGAATATATGTAAATGTCTTTTATGTGAAATACCTTTTTAAGGTAAATTCTAAATAAAAAAATAACATGCATTTTGTATGATCCCTTTTATTTTGGTAAAATAATTAACTTTCTGTGTATTCTGCCAGGTTTATGTAAACAAATAAATCTTTCTCAAAAGCATGTTGTCATATTCAAGATTTAGTTTTTAACATAAAAAAGAAAAATGCATAATGAAGAAAACCCAGTACATGTTAATTGTGAATTACTACTAACAATATAAAAGTTATTGCTACATTTACATTATAAACATCATGAAAGATTTCACAGCAAAAATACTTTACTTGTTAAAAAATGACCTCTCAAACAGAGCTCATAAAGTAGATTGTGTGCAACAGGTTTAAAGTGCATAACAGGTTGTATAACAGGTTCAAAGTTTTGATCATGTTAATAATTAAGCCCTAGAAATTTGTGTATGAAATATGAAAGAGAAGGCTAATATATTTATAAATAGACATTAGTGTTTAACACAATACAACAAATGTTTTTAACATATGTAGCTAAAATGGACAAACAAGCATTGTGTTTTCAATCAGTTTATGTGGATTAAAAAAAATAATAATAATAATCCTTTAAAAAAAAAAAAAAAAAAGTCACAAATTTGTATTATTTGTGTCCTAATAATAGAATAGAACACAAGGGTTAATATGTATTGAAAGTACCTGCATCCTGGAGAGAAATCCTGATCTTGGGGTGTTTGTGTGTGATTCATGATGAAGAGTGAGATCTCCAGCACTCAGCGTTCACTCAAACACACAATCTTAGTCTTATCTGAACACAAATGTTAAAATCAACCACAGACAACACGAAACAGCAACAAAACCGCTTAATTCGCTAAAAAATAAAGATAGAAAAACAAATATCAGAGAACACACGTCCTTCAGGAGAAAATGAAAGCAAAAGTTACCTGCAGCACTGACTCACCTGCGCTTCCACACATCAAAGCAGACACCAAACTAGATATTTAAATGTTTCCAGTATTTTTGAAGACAATATAGATCAGCAAACATTAGATAATAACAAAAGTTTTGGGATATATTCCGGATATGGACTCTGATGTTGCAGCAGATGCGATCAAAATGAGTAACTGACCTTTGGAATATTGTCACGGTTCAAAAATAGATTGTATATGTACATTATTCCAGTGGGTGTGGCGACCAGTGACTGTTAAAATGTATTTGATATCTGAATCATTCAAGAAAGAAAGAGATTTGTTCAAAAACTCTTGACGAAATAAGACTTCATTTATTTGAAATTATTTTTAAACAACAAATTAATTTAAATGAATGCATATTTTTTTTACATAGACTCATGTATATTGTTTTAAACATTTATAAATAGACTTCTTTATAACATTCAATAAAACATGTTGTCAGAAAACAAGTAAATTTGCCTACGTATTATTTTGTTTGGTTGTCTAATTTTTTGTTTTCAGAATTGTGGGAGAAAAATAAATTCTAAAAATCAATTGTCCAGATTTACAGCTTAAAAAAATACATAGTAATATATCTAGCATCTAACTATAATAATTATTTGTATAAGGAAGTTCTAAGCGGCCATGCATTAACGAAAGTCGTTTTCTTGTTATAACGACTTAATTTTATCGTTATCTCAACATAACGAAAGTCGTTTTCTAGTTATAACGACTTAATTTATCTAAGAAGTTACAAAACTGTGCCAGCAGGTGGCACTGTAGACCTGAATATAACTGATGGGATGTTGTACACTATCCAATTTACTGTACGCGGACCTTCCTCGTGATTGCTATAATTTGTGCAGTCTTGTTCATTACTGACATTAATGAGTTATTGTTAACTAAAACTAAAACTTTACTTTAAATAAAATAAATCTTATCTTAACTTAAATAAAATAAAAAATAAAATAAATATTTATTTTATTAAATATTAATTTAGCTAGCTCCCAAGGAAACATTTCTCATTTTTACTTTTGTAACTAGATAGAGGTCCCTGCCCCTCTCCAACAGCTCCTGAAGGAAGGAGAGAATCTCCACAACGCTACAGTGTTGTGGGTCTATGTTTTGACCCGAGCACCAGTCGAAAAACACTGACCACTTTGAAGCGTAAAGCCTTAGTGTTCCTCTGGGAGGTCCGCAGGTACCAGTTGATGGCCCAGACGTGCCGAGTCGGGGCGCGGATGCCAAATAGCGCTACTGGCCTGAGAGAGTAGATGCCTCCTCACCAGAATTGTTCACAGGGTCATGCTCACTAGCTGCATAAGCTCTGGGAATAAACCTGGTTCCCCCAGAATGGCGCCACGAGGAGCACAGAGCATTCACTCTCCCTGATTCGCTTGATCACCTGTGGTAAACTGCGGTGCGACTGGGGGAAATGCATAAAGTGGGCGGCTGGGCCATACATGGGCCAGCGCATCCCTCTCTTTCATGAAAAACACTGGGCAGTGCGCGTTCTCTGGCGATGCAAAGAGACCGATTTCCACTCTGCCAAGGGTGTCCCATAGTAACTGGACTACCTGGGAGTGTAAGGACCATTGCCGTTGGGGAACATTGTCCCTGGACAGCATGTCTGGGCCCACATTCTGACATCCCGGCACGTGCGCTGAGTGGAAGGGGCAGGGTCCGGGTTGGAGCCCAACCAACCTTCGCTCTCAGAGGCTAGAAGAGAGCAGCTGTCCTCTTCTGCGTTGTCCCCGTCAGACTCAAGATGCATGCCGGGGGGCTGGCTGGCCACGATCGAAGATGGGGACACAGAGAGCGACACACACGGGGAGTTAGCTGGCATGTGATGGCTCTCAGGGATGTCCTGCACTTTTTTCGGCGTGACCCAGAAGAGAGAAGCAGAGGGGCAGGGTCCACGTTGAAGGTGGCTAGACGAGCCCGAAGGGTCGAAATAGACATGGCATCGGATTCCGGGCAGCCGCCTTTGGAAAGCGCGTGGTCGCATGATCTCTTCCCAGGCAGGAAACGCACAGGATGTGGTGGTCCCCATTGCTGAGGGAGATCACTTGGAGAAATGAGGCATTTTAAACAATTCCTCAGCTCTTTTAGAATGGCATGTGTCGCGGGGCGAACACACACCCAATGCGTCGACTAGCCTTCCTGCTGAGAAGGCTAGTCGACGGCACAGGCTTCTCCGGAGAACAGCGAACTGATGTGAGCACTGCGCTGAAGAGATGAAAAATCAAAGAATAACCTATCTGGACTCAGCTTATATAGACATAAGCCATGCCCATTTTGGCAGGACGTGATGTGCATGGGCGCCCGCCCCCTCAGTGGTGCCTACATCACGAGCAGTCCTTCAATAGGTTACAGCAGTTGCTGAAGAGCAACCAATAGGCGCGCGAGCTGTCTCGCCTAAGTCTGCTTGTGAAGCAATGCATTTTAAATTAATGCAAAATTAAGGATAATTATTTGTCTTCAGTATTCTCAAGAAAAAGGGATTTTCCCATAGCTTACACAACACGAGAGTACTCTCGTAAGAGAACCAAATAATTTATTTCTAATGTGCAGCAAAAGAAATTAGAGCTTCACAAATTAGTGAAGTGGCTTTAAGAAAGAGTTAGAGCTGTGAAAATTCCCATTTCCACCATCAGGGCAATAATTAAGAATTTCCAATTAAAATAAAATGTTACAAAACTGCCTGGAAAAGTACTTGTCTCTTCATCGTCCTAATACATGTTGAGAAGGAGAGTTTAAGTGTCTAAAGACTCTCCAAGGATCACAGCTGGAGAATTGCAGAAAATAGTTGAGACTCGGGTTCAGAAAACCTTAAAAACTAATTGTCAAACAGAACCTACAACAACACATGTTGTTTGGGAAGGTTTCAAGAACAATTATCCTAGCTTATCCAAAAACAAACTAAAGCATATTCAGTTATCAGACACGACTGGAACTTCAAATGGGACTGGCTTCTATGGTGAGAATAAGTTACAAATTAGCTTTTTAGCAGCAAACACTCAAGATGGGTTTGGTGAACACAGAGATTAAAAAGTACCCCATGTGTACAATGAAATATACTGATGTATTTATGGTGTTGTGGGCCTATATTTCTGCTGGAGGTCCTGGACATCTTGTTTAGATAAATGGCCTTCAGGATCCTATCAAATACCAACAGATAAAAAATCAGTAAGTGACTGACTCTGTTAGAAATCTTATATTGGGCCATGTTTGGATCTTCCAACCACACAATAATCCAAACACAAACTTCAAAAACAACACAGAAGTGGGTCACTGAGCACAAAACCAAGCTTCTGCTATAGCCGTTCCAGTCTCTGAGCTGAACCCTATAGAAAACGCGAGGAGTGAACTGAAGAGGAGAAGCACCAACATGGAGCTGGAGGGTCTGGAGTGATTCTGGATGAAGGAATGGTCTCTGATCTCTTGTGAGGTGTTCTCTAACCTCATCAGACATTACAGGAGAACATTTAGACCTGTTAAACTGGCAAATGGAGGATTTAAAAAGTATTGAATAAAAGGGTGGCGTTAATTGTGGCCAATGTGTATTAGAGAAAAACATTTATTTCATAATGATATTTCCCCCCATTTTAAATTCTTATTATCCAATGAAAGGATACATTTTTGTGAATTTTTTAAAATAAAAGTCCAAAAGGATTAACAATGTAGATTAATTTTCACAGCCTTCTTTGATCATATTTACCAAGGGTGCTGATATTTTTTGCCACGACTGTATCATCCATTTATACATTATATCATTCTCATATGTATCTCATTGATATCAAAATAAGACTGTTGGGTTTGGACCAAAAAAAAAAAAAAAGCAGTCATAATGGTATTTATTTTTTATTTATTTTTTTGAAATTGTGATTTAAACACCTTCCATTGATGTACTGTATGGTTTGTTAAAAGGACAATTTTTGGCCGAGATACAACTATTTGAAAATCTGGAATCTGAGGGTGCAAAAAAAAAAAAAAAAAAAAAAATGGCTTTAAAATTGTCCAAATAAATTTCTTAGAAATGCATATTACTAATCAAAAATTAAGTTTTGATGTATTTATGGTAGCAAATTTACAAAATATCTACATGGAACATGATCTTTGCTTAATATCCTAATGTTTTTTTTTGTCATAAAAGAAAAATTGATCATTTTGACGCATACAATGTATTGTTGACTATTGCTACAAATATACCTGTGATACTTATGTCACGGTTCGTGAATGCACCGTCTCCAGCTGTATTCATGTTACGTCATGTTGATTGTTTCATGTGGGTGTTGCGGCTGATCGTCTGATCAGCGGCAGGTGCAACTCATTCCAACGGCCTATTTAACGCCCTGTCTTTCGTCTCCTGTTTGTCAGATCGTTGTTTGTAGGTTCGTGTCTGATGTCTCGTTCGTGTGTTCCCACCTTGCTTTGTCTCCTGTCTGGTTACTGTTGGATCTTCACCTTCACGCACGGATTATCGTCACCGCACTTAGAGTTACCGCCACCGTCATCTGCATCAGTGCACGCCACTCTCCTACTCACCAGTCTGTGCTGCCATCGTGGTTCCTGCGTCATTCTCCGACCTTCCATCATCTCATCATTTCCAATAAACTCTCTTTACTTGCTTTTGTCTCCTGTCTTCCATACTCGAGTGTCACAGAACGATCTGACCAACATGGAGGCAGCGAGTATTCAACCATCGGTTCTGGAGGAATTTTGCAGCGCCAGTGTTCGGAGGATGGACTCCCAGGAGAGGAGTCTTAACGACACTGGTTGCGCGGTTCAAGGCCTGGTGACGCAGGTGTCCGAGCTCACCCAACAATTCCATCTTCTTCGAGCTCCCACTGCGCCGCCCACACCGCCTGTTCTCCCTACACCACCAGTGACCGCCTCCCAGCCAGAACCACGCCTCCCTATCCCGGAGACATACTCGGGTGAGCCTAACTTCTGTAGAGCATTTCTAACCGGCTGTGACATGCACTTTTCCCTTCAGCCAAGAACCTTTTCTAACGAAAGAGCCAAGGTGGCCTTCGTATTGACGCTGCTCTCTGGGAGGGCGGCACAATCTCGAATCTCCCTTTTCTGTCCAAGATACTAGAAAAGGTGGTATCCTCACAATTATATTCCTTCTTAGAGAAAAATGGTGTATGTGAGGATTTCCAGTCAGGATTTAGACCGTATCATAGTACTGAGACTGCTCTCCTTAGAGTTACAAATGATCTGCTCTTATCATCTGATCGTGGGTGTATCTCTCTATTAGTTTTATTGGATCTTAGTGCTGCGTTTGACACAATTGACCACAACATTCTTTTGCATAGACTTGAACACTTTGTTGGCATCAGTGGAAGTGCATTAGCATGGTTTAAATCGTACTTATATGACCGCCATCAGTTCGTAGCAGTGAATGAAGATGTATCCTATCGATCACAAGTGCAGTATGGAGTACCTCAAGGCTCAGTACTAGGGCCGCTACTCTTCACAGTTTATATGTTACCCTTGGGAGATATCATCAGGAAACATGGTGTTAGCTTTCACTGTTATGCTGATGATACTCAGCTCTATATTTCTTCGCAGCCCGGTGAAACACACCAATTTGAAAAACTAATGGATTGCATAGTCGATATAAAAAACTGGATGACGAGTAATTTCTTACTGCTAAATTCTGAAAAAACAGAGGTGTTAATTATAGGACCTAAAAACTCTGCTTGTAATAACCTAGAACACTGTCTAAGACTTGATGGTTGCTCTGTCAATTCTTCGTCATCAGTTAGGAACCTAGGTGTGCTATTTGATCGCAATCTTTCCTTAGAAAGCCACGTTTCTAGCATTTGTAAAACTGCATTTTTCCATCTCAAAAATATATCTAAATTACGGCCTATGCTCTCAATGTCAAATGCAGAAATGTTAATCCATGCATTTATGACCTCAAGGTTAGATTATTGTAATGCTTTATTGGGTGATTGTTCTGCACGCTTAGTAAACAAACTACAGCTAGTCCAAAATGCAGCAGCAAGAGTTCTTACTAGAACCAGGAAGTATGACCATATTAGCCCGGTCCTGTCAACACTGCACTGGCTCCCTATCAAGCATCGTATAGATTTTAAAATATTGCTTATTACTTATAAAGCCCTGAATGGTTTTGCACCTCAGTATTTGAATGAGCTCCTTTTACATTATAATCCTCTACGTCCGCTACGTTCTCAAAACCCAGGCAATTTGACAATACCTAGAATATAAAAATCAACTGCGGGCGGCAGATCCTTTTCCTATTTGGCGCCTAAACTCTGGAATAACCTACCTAACATTGTTCGGGAGGCAGACACACTCTTGCAGTTTAAATCTAGATTAAAGACCCATCTCTTTAACCTGGCATACACATAACATACTAATATGCTTTTATTATCCAAATCCGTTAAAGGATTTTTAGGCTGCATTAATTAGGTAAACTGGAACCGGGAACACTTCCCATAACACCCTATGTACTTGCTACATCATTAGAAGAATGGCATCTATGCTAATATTTGTCTGTTTCTCTCTTGTTCCGAGGTCACCGTGGCCACCAGATCCAGTCTGTGTCCAGATCAGAGGGTCACTGCAGTCACCCGGATCCAGTACGTATCCAGACCAGATGCTGGATCAGCACCTAGAAAGGACCTCTACATCCCTGAAAGACAGCGGAGACCAGGACAACTAGAGCCCCAGATACAGATCCCCTGTAAAGACCTTGTCTCAGAGGAGCATCAGGACAAGACCACAGGAAACAGATGATTCTTCTGCACAATCTGACTTTGCTGCAGCCTGAAATTGAACTACTGGTTTCGTCTAGTCAGAGGAGAACTGGCCCCCCAACCGAGCCTGGTCTCTCCCAAGGTTTTTTTCTCCATTCTGTCACCGATGGAGTTTCGGTTCCTTGCCGCTGTCGCCTCTGGCTTGCTTAGTTGGGGACACTTCATCTACAGCGATATCGTTGACTTGATTGCAAATAAATGCACAGACACTATTTAACTGAACAGAGATGACATAACTGAATCCAATGATGAACTGCCTTTAACAATCATTTTTGCATTATTGACACCGTTTTCCTAATGAATGTTGTTCAGTTGCTTTGACGCAATGTATTTTGTTTAAAGCGCTATATAAATAAAGGTGACTTTGACTTTGACTCATGAGTCTTGTTTAGTGTCTGCCTGTCCGTCTGTGTCTGTGTCTGTGTTACAGGAGGAGGCGGTGGATTTGTCTAACGTGCCCGCTGAGTACCTCCATCTGAAGGAAGTGTTCAGTAAGTCTCATGCTGCTTCTCTTCCTCCGCATCGTCCTTACGACTGTGCCATAGATTTACTATCAGGTACGTCTCCGCCTAAGGGCAAACTTTATTCACTTTCTGCTCCAGAGAGGGAGGCTATGGAGAAATATATTTCTGATTCTCTAGCTTCTAAATTCATCAGCCCTTCCTCTTCTCCTGCGGGGGCGGGGTTCTTTTTTGTGGGAAAGAAGGACAGATCACTGCGACCTTGCATTGATTACCGAGGACTGAACAACATCACGGTAAAGAATACTTATCCTTTGCCGTTGATGTCTTCGGCCTTCGAGAGGTTGCAAGGAGCGTCAATTTTCACAAAACTGGACTTACGCAATGGGTATCATTTGGTTCGGATCAGGGAGGGGGATGAATGGAAGACCGCTTTTAACACCCCCATAGGGCACTTTGAATATTTGGTGATGCCCTTCGGGCTCTCCAACTCCCCAGCGGTCTTCCAGGCACTCGTCAACGACGTGCTGCGAGATATAATTGATCAGTTCATTTATGTCTACCTGGACGACATATTGATTTTTTCTTCCTCTCTCCAGGAACATGTGCACCATGTGCGACGAGTGCTTCAGAGGTTGCTAGAGAATGGGCTTTTTGTCAAGGCGGAGAAATGTGAGTTTCATGCACAGTCAATTCCATTTTTGGGGTATATCGTGTCGACTGAGGGAATACGCATGGATCCCGAGAAAGTTAAGGCTGTGGTAAAATGGCCAAGCCCAGATTCCCGTAAGGCCCTACAGAGGTTTCTGGGGTTCGCTAACTTCTACCGGCATTTCATTCGCAACTTCAGCCAACTAGCCGCACCTCTGACCGCCTTGACCTTGACTGTGTTCAGGTGGTCAGACACAGCTGAGGCTGTTTGCCAAACTGAAGAGCCGTTTCATTTCAGCCCCTATTCTGATTACCCCTGACCCTACACGTCAGTTCGTGGTGGAGGTCGACACATCAGAGTTGGGGGTAGGAGCGGTGTTATCTCAACGTTCTCCCTTAGATGACAAGGTCCACCCTTGCGCGTATTTTTCATATCGTTTATCTCCGGCAGAACGAAATTACGATATTGGTAACCGAGAATTGTTGGCAGTTAAGATGGCATTGGAGGAATGGCGACACTGGTTAGAAGGAAAGTCCTCAAGGTTTCACCCCCAGAGCAATGGTCAAACCGAGAGAGCCAACCAAGATTTGGAAAGGGTGTTGCGATGTTTGGTCTCCAAGAATCGTTCCTCCTGGAGCCAACAATTGTCTATGGTGGAGTACCCCCAGAATACCTTACCAGTATCTGCTACGGGCCTATCTCCTTTTGAGTGTAGTGTAGGTTACCAGCCACCTATTTTTCCCAGTATGGAATCCGAAGTTGTGGTCCCCTCCGTTCACGCCTTCGTCCAGAGGTGTCAGCGCACTTGGACCAGAGCCCGTGAGACTCTACTCCAAGTGGGGGCGCGCACCAAGGCCAAGGCCGATTGCCACCGGTCTAGGCCTCCCGTATACGTCATGGGTCAAAAAGTGTGGCTTTCTACCAAGAATATTCCTCTCCGTTCCGTATCTAATAAATTGGCTCCCAAATTTATTGTCCCGTTTACTGTCACCAAGATCATTAGCCCGGTGGCAGTCCGCCTTAAACTCCCTCCTACGTACAGGAGAATTCATCCCGCCTTTCATGTATCCAAAATTAAGCCCGTATTTCATTCTCCCATTAATCCGCCTACCCCGGTTCCTCCCCCACCGCGTCTCGTAGATGGGGAGACCACCTATTTGGTTAATCGCATTCTGGACTCTAGAAGGAGGGGACGTGGATTTCAGTACTTGGTGGACTGGGAGGGTTACGGTCCGGAGGAGAGAAGTTGGGTACCTGCTAGGGACATCCTGGATCACTCCCTTATCGATGATTACAATCGACAGGTAAGTGATTCTGGGGACGCCAAGAGGCGTCCTTAGAAGGAGGGGTACTGTCACGGTTCGTGAATGCACCGTCTCCAGCTGTATTCATGTTACGTCATGTTGATTGTTTCATGTGGGTGTTGCCGCTGATCAGACGATCAGGTGCAACTCATTCCAACGGCCTATTTAACGCCCTGTCTTTCGTCTCCTGTTTGTCAGATCGTTGTTTGTAGGTTCGTGTCTGATGTCTCGTTCGTGTGTTCCTGCCTTGCTTTGTCTCCTGTCTGGTTACTGTTGGATCTTCACCTTCACGCATGGATTATCATCACCGCACTTGGAGTTACCGCCACCGTCATCTGCATCAGCGCACACCACTCTCCTACTCACCAGTCTGTTCTGCCATCGTGGTTCCTGCGTCATTCTCCGTCCTTCCATCATCTCATCATTTCCAATAAACTCTCTTTACTTGCTTTTGTCTCCTATCTTCCATACTCGAGTGTCACAACTTATGATTGCTTTTGTGACACAGGGTCACAAATTAATATCAGTTTCAGTTTTGGATAAACTGTTCCTTTCAGCTAGATTTTTTTTTCTTTGCTCTCTTGCTCCCTTCATCCTCTCTGTTGGTCTCTCTCAGCCCCGTTACGCTGTTTTACATGATTTCTGTTGATTTTCCATCTGTTGAAATATACCCTGAGTTATCTGGGAGCAAAGAAAGCAATTACCCCACACTGAATGTCAGCTGCCCGCTGCAGCTTCATCTCTCTGACTAATTAGAAGGGTGAAGCTCATGCCTGCTGACAGCATCAAATAAGAGTTCACCTAACGGTCACATAATCAAAGCTAATTTATGGGCCTTACTTGCTTTGATGTTCCACAAGATACAAGATTATCATGATTCCTTCAGATGCCAAATCTGTCAAAATAGCTAGCTACCTATCCATCCATCATCTATCCATCATCATCTCTCCGTCATCCATCCATTATTATCTCTCCATCTTGCATCCATCATCATCTCGCCATCATCCATCCATCATCTATCCATTCATCATCTATCCATTATCTATCCATCCATCCATCATCTATCCAGCATCTCTATCTCTCTGTAATCCATCCATCATCTATTCATGATCATCTCTCCATCATCCACCTATCATCTATCCATTATTTATTTATCCATCCATCCAATTCATCTATCCACCTATGATCTATGATAATCTATCCATTCTTTCATCCCCTATCCATCCATCTGTCCTTCAATTACACAAAGTTTAAGTGGCATCATCAAACATCAGTTCAAACTGCAGATATATGATTTTATTAGTCATATCCAATCTATTTATTGATTATTATGTCAGGATCTTCACTCTCATAAGATTAAGAGGTATTGCATTAGTTGGATTTGGTAACTTGCATTTCTCAAACACTCAAAGTTGTAAGTCAGATCAAACAGTGAAGCATTACATCAAGTGCCGCTGCCTCATTTAATCACAACTGATGAATAAGTGACATTTATACCCGTGAATCAGCATTGATCCTCTGAGAAATGCTGTATAGCATCACACGGCAATGACGTTGTAAATTAATTAGATTTATTATTTATTGATACTGTATTTTTCATTAGGATGCTGGGTTATTTTTAGTAATGTGAATGACTGATGGAGGGTACTGAGAGATTTGTATTGAGCATTTATGAATGGAAGGATTCATGGACTGAAGGATGAATGGATGATCAATGATTGGATCAATGATGAATGGAGGGATGGATGGATGAATGAATGGAAGGAAGGATAGATTGATGATGGATGAATAATTGGGTGTATGTACGAATGTATAAATGGAAGGATGAATGGATGGGTGTATTGATGGATTTATGTACATACGGATAGGTGGATGGATAGTCATGGATTGATGGATGGATGGATGGGTGTACAGATAGATGAATAGACACATGGATGGATGATGGATGGATATACATATGGATAAATAGACATGGATGGATGGATGGATGGATATACATATGGATGAATAGATATGGATGGATGGATGGATTGATGAATGGATTTATTTACTGATATATTGATGGACTGAAGGATAAATGAATGGATGTTCAAATGAATGAATGGATATATGAATAATTGTGTGTGTTGTACAGATGTATTAATAGAAGGATGAATGGATGGATGGATAGATGGATGTACGCATGGATGATGGATGGATGGGATGTACATATGGATGGATAGACAGATATGAATGAATGTATGATGACGGAGGTGTGGAGACTATGTTGTATGTCAGAGCACCTCTGGCTGTTTCACGGTTCACATTTCCTCTACCTCTGGCTCTCTCTCTGGACTAAGTGTGACAGATTACACAATTTTTTTTCACATTTGTAACCCCACTTGAGAAAAACACTTTATGTAAGGCCACAGATGGGCCACTTCAGGCCTGAAATCCTCCTCTGCCGAGGCAAGAAATCACATCAGTGTCAGCTCTCTTTCCCCCTCCTCTCGATATCACTCCTGCTCTTTATTCTCTCTGCCTGGAGCGCCATCTCATTTTCTTCTTTTGTTCTTCATCACCTTGAGACCATTTCTTCCCCTCATTTATTTCTCCTGCACCTCAGCATCATGTATTTTCTCTTTCTATTTAGCATCAGTTTTAGACACTCACTGACCATCTGATGTCTATTGCACTCAAAACTGGAAACCCCAATCACACAGATAGATTGTAATGCAATTATAGAGTCAGGCACAGGTTTATTTCAGGAACAAGGCAAGGCAAAACAAGTTCATGTATAAAGCACATTTCATACACAGTGGTTATTCAAAGTGATTTGTAAAAAAAAGGAATGTAAAATAAAAAAAAGCAAGGAATTATTATTATTATTATTTTTTAATAATTAAACATGTAAATTGCATCAGTTTGATATTATGACCACTTTTGAATATTCACTGAATTTGCTTATTGGGTATTAAAGTCTTGTTCTGGTAAACACTGTAAAAAAAAATTTTTTTTTTTTTTTTACAATGCTTTTTACAGTTATGTACAACAAAGTTGTACAATAAATGCAAAGATTACTGAAATATGTTTTACAATAAACTACAACTTATACTATTTCATTTTTTTCTTAACAATACTATTTCAGAAAATACAATTTCACATTTAATTCAGTGTGTCACTTGCCATTTCTCTGTTGTTATTTGTGAAATTTAATAAAAATTTCTGAATAAAATTTTTCTAAAAAAATTTTTTCTAAATTTTTCATTAATTTTACACCATTTTTATTTCAATATGTCCATTGATCTGACAAGCCATTTAATCCTATCAGCCTACATTTCAAATCAAATTACACTGTAAAAAGTTAATTATTAAACAAAACAAATTCTCATAACAGTTTTTCTACTTTAAATTTCATATTTAATTAAGTGTTACATTTTTATTTTTTAAATGTACCTGCAATTTCTGAGTAAAACTTCTTTGTACATCAGTTACTATTTAATTTTTATTTATTTTTTCAGTTTATTGTGTCTTATTGAACAAAGTCACCATCATTTTCCTGACATGATATTACACATCTGCTGGTAAGCTACATTTCACTGACGTACAACAAATGCTTCAGAAGCCAGATCACAAGTCAGCGTGGAGCGATCAGGACTCAAAGCACATGCTGACGCAGGGGGCAGAGATAAGAAGTGCTGAAAGCATCAGATTTGACTTTTTTTACTGGATATTTGGAATTGAAAATTAAGCCTAATACAAGTTACATTTAGTATGAAAATAATTTATGAACTATGAATCATATGCATAAGCAGAACTTTTGGATTCAATTTGAACTGTGGATGCATTTAAATATTTCTATTGATGTTTCTGGAAGACAACACGGAGTGTTCAAAACGTTTAAAGAACCTTGACAGAACATTCTGAAAACGTTAGTGTGCAAATGTCAGACCTTATGTGATTCTATTCTAATCAAAACTATTATGTGAGAATTACCAAAATTATAAAAAACATTTAAAATCTGCAGTTATGTATTTTTATGTCTGAAATAATTAGAGTATAAATGTTAAATGTTTACTTGCATTGATATCCTACTATGTTGTACTTTCCGACATATTGGTGGTTTTATTTATTTTGTGTGATTTGTGTTGGAAAGACAGCTTTATTCAAAATTTTGATGATATTAATAGTGTGATATTGTATTTTCATCTGCTTTTAAGAAGAAAATAGGTAACCGTGAGTATTGTGTCTCGTTCTCGCTGATTGCTTCACAGCTTTAAAGAACAACCCAAAGGCTAAATTCTGAAGTGATTATTCTGCACTAGCACTCACTAACCGTTCTCACCTTAGAAAAAAAAAGTACACTAACTAACTAACAATGGCTACTGATCAACTGCGAACAGAGACTGCAGATACTGTGGATGCGACATGACAAACTGCATCTCCATGTATCTGAGGTGACTCATACATGTGTTTTACAGTCTGTTCTCTCTGGAAACACTGAAGCAGCAGGAGTGTAATGCTCTCTAGCAGAGTTTGCAGCACTCTAGTGATTGAAGCTGTGTGTCATTTTTATTGATGCCAAATCACATGCAATAAAACTTAGAGCTCAACATGCAACAAGCCTGATATAACAGAGCGAAAGACTCGACTGTCGGCTAAATAAAGCATTGAAGCTGCGTCCAATCAGCTTAAGTGACCCAGGACACCCGGCAACATAATAACGTCAATTTGTTTGCATGAGAGCAAAAGTAAATCATGTTGTTGGTTTAAATGATCATTATGCTGTATGTGCGGCATGAAGAGTCTTTCATGTGCAGATGCTCAGAAACACCCCATCTATTGTTTAAACGTTTGGAGTTGGTAAGAGTTGTTTTTGTTTTGTTTTTTCTCATCAAGGCTGAAGTTCTTGATTGAAAATACAGTAAAATATGACATATTATTACAATTTGAAACATCTGTTTTCTGTGTGAATCTGTGTTAAAGTGTAATTTATTTCTGTGATGTGCAGCTGTATTTTCAGCATCATTCCTCCAGTCTTCAGTGTCACATGATCTTCAGAAATCATTCTAATATTATGATTTACTGCCCTAGAAACATTTCTGATTATTATCAATGTTGAAAACATTTGTGCTGCACAAATATTTTTGGGGAAATTATGACATATTGTATTTTTCAGGATTCACAGATGAATAGAAAGTTCAATAGAACTGCATTTATTTGAAATAGAGGTCTTTTGTTACATTATAAATGTATAATCTTAGAGACACCATACTTGTAAATGGCAGTGCATGTATCAGTTTCACACATTGCTGTCTTCTGAAATATGTATATAAAGCAGTTCCCATAGAGCATGCAACGTCAACTGGCGGCCCGCGGGCCAAATCCGGCCCGCCAAAGATTTCCATCCGGCCCCCCTGAATTCAGGAATAGCCTTGTAAGAGGAAAACGTTTAGGGCTGGTCCGAATACCATTTTTTGAGCTTCGAAGCTTCAGTAGTAATGAACATTGACTATTCGAAGCGTCGGAGAGAGGGGCTGAACTTATTTTTCTCTCTAATTCACGAGTTCGCATTTACTTATAATTAATAAAGGTTATGCGTATTTGGCGTGCTGTCCGGGGAGAGAGCTCCGAGCCCGGCAAGACTCCAGAGCCCGGGGCAAGACTGCCCATCCGGGGAGAGGGGTCTGAGCTCGGAGTCCGGCTAAGCCCAAGTGCTCCCCTGAGTTCTTCTACCTGAGCTGGGGTAGAAACTTGGCTGAAGGTTCGAGATCGGGGTGGCGTAAGGATTCTGAAAGTCGAGAGATAACGAAGGTAGGATGTACTTGATTATTTATAGGCGTTTTCTCGAGCTGATTGGTAAACAGTGTAATTGCTGATTTTTCCTTGCCAGATTGCACTGGCCATTTAACCTTGCGGAGATGGAGATGGCGCCGAGGTATGGCGCCGTAGCAAGAGCTCTCCTCTGTGTTGTCTGTTTTATGTTTGTTTTTGTCTTTGATGCACTTGCCACTTTAAGCTATGGCTGCGAGACACTTCTGAGGATTCGTGAGGAAGGTAGTGGATTGTTTTTGTCAATACTGGTCTGAGGTGTGCTGATTTCGATGTGTGCCCCACTCGAGGCAAGCGAGGCCAGGAGTCGGGCCGCGGAGGTCGGGAGCAGAGAGAAAGGACTGGGCGGAGGTATCGCTACACATGCTGTACATTTGAGCCCCTGAGCGGGGACGCTACAGGCTACCAGCGGCGGAAGCGCAGACACAGACGGAAGCGATGGGGGTTGCTTGTGAAACTGCGCAGCCGCCAGTCGAGGATCCCGCTGCCGTCCATTTTCCTGGCAAATGTCCAGTCATTGCCTAATAAGACCGACAACCTGGTGAGTCGCATTAAGACTCAGCGCAAAGCCCGGGACTGCTCCGTGTTTTGCCTGACAGAGACGTGGCTACATAGCGGCGTGCCGGATTCTTCTTTCCAGCCGCCGGGCTTCTCTGTTCACCGCTCAGACAGGGTGAAGGAGCACACCGGGAAATCGAAGGGTGAAGGTGTGTGTTTTTTAATTAACAAACTTTGGTGCACGGATTGTGTCATCGTGAACAAAACTTGCAACGTTAACTTGGAATGTCTTATTTTGAAATGCCGCCCCTTTTATCTCCCACGGGAGTTTTCGGTACTGTTCCTGTGTGGTGTTTACATACATCCGCGGGCGGACATTTCTGCTGCCTTGAGTGAATTAAGTGACATTGTACACAAATTTGAGAACTCCCATGTTAATGCCATGGCTATAGTAGCTGGTGATTTTAATAAGTGTAATTTTAAAATGGTCTTTCCCAACTACTATCAGCATGTTAAACACCCAACTAGGGGAGCACATATCCTGGATCACTGTTACAGTAATGTAAAATCTGCTTATCAATCTAGTCTCAGACCAGCTTTTGGAAAATCAGATCACTCTTCTGTGTTACTTCTTCCTACATATATACAGAGGAGTAAACAATCAAAACCCTCGTCATGTATTGTTCAGTGCTGGACGAAGGAGAGTGAAGTGAAACTACAAGGATGCTTTGATGCTACTGATTGGTCTGTGTTCCACTCAGAAAACTTGGATGAGTATTGTGATGCAGTGACTGGTTACATCAATTTCTGCATTGATTGCTGTGTTCCAAAAAAGGTAATAAAACGGCATGTTAGTCAGAACCCGTGGTACAATGCGGATGTAAAAAGGAAAATACAACAGCGGGCTGTGGCTTTTAAATCTGGTAATGCTGCTGCTTATAAGTTGTCCAGATACTCTTTGAAGCGGTCTATTAAAGCTGCTAAACGAGCTTATGGAGCTAAGATAGAAGGACATTTCATGGAGGCGGACCCTCGACGTATGTGGCAAGGGTTAAATTCTATCACCGCTTGGAAACCTAAAGGAGGATCCATCACTAATTTTGATACATCCTTGCCAAACGAACTAAATGAGTTTTATTGTCGTTTTGAAATTGGATATGCTGAACCTGTTGTTTTTCCGGTCTGTAATGAGCAGAGTTTTACCATCATTCAGAAGGATGTCCAGATGGTCTTGTCCAGGACGAAGGTTAGGAAGGCACCTGGTCCAGATTGTATTCCTCCTCGTGTCCTTAAACTTTGCTCCGAGCAACTTGCTCCTGTTCTGACTGATCTCTTTAACATGTAACTTGGGAAGGGCACTGTTCCAGTTAGCTTTAAAAGATCGATTATAATTCCAGTGCCCAAGAAGACACCTGTGACGTGTTTGAATGACTATCGGCCAGTGGCCCTCACATCTGTCTTGATGAAAACCTTTGAGCGGTTGGTGTTGGACTTTGTTAGAGATCAAATCCCTTTGTCTGTGGACCCATTACAATTTGCATATAGGAAAAACAGAAGTGTTGAGGATGCTATTTCCTTTGCTTTGAACTCTGTCTACAAGCATCTTGATGCACATAAATCATATGCTAGAATGCTATTTATAGACTATAGTTCAGCTTTTAATTCAATGGTCCCAACAAAGCTCTTTCACAAATTGAAATGTCTTGGACTCGATGATGCCATTTGTAAATGGATTTAAAATTTTCTCATTTGTCGACCACAAAGGGTCAAAATTAATGGCTGTATTTCAGATGAGCTGTATGTTAGCACCGGTTCACCACAGGGGTGTATCTTGAGCCCCCTACTGTTCACATTGTATACTCATGACCTTGTAGCATCCAATGATAATAATGTGATAATCAAATATGCCGATGATACAACTACCATTGGGCTGATTAGTTCAAACGATAAATCTCATTATCGTGAGGAGGTGGAGAATGTTGTTCAATGGAGTAAAAAAAACAACTTGCTTTTGAACACTTCTAAAACGTGTGAACTTGTTATTGATTTTTGTCACAATAGGAATCAGTTGCCTATTACTATTTATGATTTTGATGTGCAGATTATTGAGAAATGTAAATTCTTGGGTGTGACTCTTTCTCATGACTTGAACTGGAGCTCTAATACGAATAGCATTGCTAAGAAAGCGAGACAGCGGCTATTCTTTTTACGTATGCTTCGAGAGTTTACTCAAAATACTAAGATTCTCCTGAATTTTTATTATTGTGTAATTGAGAGTGTCCTTACTAGTTGTATTACTTTGTGGTTTGGTAATCTCACCCTGAAAGAGAAGAAGGCTTTGAATAAAGTGGTCCGCTCAGCCAGCAGGATCATTGGTTGCACTTTGGCGTTCCTGGAGGTTACATATAAAGCTAGACTTTTGAATCGAGCTTTAAAACTTGTTAATGACGCCTGCCATCCTGCAGGGGCCTTCTTTGAGATGCTTCCCTCAGGGAGAAGGTATCACTCTGTCAAGTGTTCTACTGATCGCCATTTAAACAGTTTCTTTCCCCAAGCTGTAAACATTTTAAACAAAGCGCTTTAAATTAGGCACTTTAAATTTATGAGTGGATTTTATTGTACAGCATTTTACTTTTGAGTTTTTAGGTGGCACTTGTTTGTCTGTTTTATGTTATGTCCTTTTATGTGTTGACATTGTACCTTGAGCTTCTTGCACATCTTTTCCAATGTGGTTTTACACTGCAAATGGCTAATAAAGTGAACTGAACTGAACTGAACTGATGATGAACTGGCCGTGTTAATTATCCGTGCACGCTCCTCCCGAAATTCGTTTGTGAAACGTCACTTCACGAGTTCGCATTTACTTATAATTGTCCGGGGAGAGAGCTCCGAACCCGGCAAGACTCCCGAGCCCGGCCACCACCCCACCCCCAGAGGGGTCTGAGCTCGGAGTCAGGCTTAGCCCAAGTGCTCCCCAAAAAGCAATTAGAACGGGACAGCAGCCAGATACGCAAATATACGTCTCCCCAAAAAGCTGTGCTTAAATGTTAGATGGGTGCTGGGCGACCTTTGGTGTATAAATGATACGGCAGTGTCTATTTGACTTCCGTGGAAGCGTCCACTTGAAAGAGAGAGATGGGAACTCCCGCTGGAGATGCGATTATTGCGGCAGTTGGGAAGATCGAAAAAGGCTCCTGCGGGAGCATGCACTGCTGCGGCAGTGAGGATAATGTGGAAAAGGCTCTTGGGGGAGCTGACACTGCTGTGGCGGTGAGGAAATATGGAAGGGCTCCTGCTGGAGCTGACACTGCTGTGGCATTGGGGGATACGGAAAGGCTCCTGCAGGAGCTGATACTGCTGCGGCAGTGTGGAAATGCGAAAAGGCTCCTGCGGGAGCATACACTGCTGCGGCAGTGAGAAAATATGGAAGAGGCTCCTGCGGGAGCATACACTGCTGCGGCAGTGAGGATAATATGGAAACGGTCCTGCGGGAGCTGGCACTGCTGCGGCGGTGGGAAAATACGGAATGGCTCCTGCGGGAGCTGACACTGCTGCGGCAGTGAGGGAATATGGAGAAGCTCCTGCAGGAGCTGACACTGCTGCGGCACATGAGGGAAATACGGAAAGGCTCCTGCGGGAGCTAAAACTGCTGCGGCAGTGAGGGAATATGGAGAAGCTCCTGCAGGAGCTGACACTGCTGCGGCACATGAGGGAAATACGGAAAGGCTCCTGCGGGAGCTAAAACTGCTGCGGCGGTGAGGGAATATGGAAAGGCTCCTGCAGGAGCATACATGCTGTGGTGGTGAGGGAGTACTGAAAGGCTCCTGCGGGAGCATACATTGCTGTAGTAGTGAGGAAATACAAAAAGGCTATTGTGGGATCTGATACTGCTGCGGCAGTGAGAAAATACGGAAAGGCTCCTGCGAGAGCATACATTGCTGTGGTAGTGAGGGAATGCGGAAAGGCTCCTGCGGGAGCGGGGTGCCGTTGGAATGAGAAATGGAGATGGCTAGGGAAAAAACGGGTGACTGATGAGGGTTTGGTGGGCTTTCTTGAGATTTAAGCGTTCTGATCGGATGTAGCTCTTAAAAACTTCTGATGACCAGGGACCGAGTGTTTGGATCTGATGTTGGGAAAGGCCATTTCTAGCCACTGTGATGGCTGCACCTATTCTGAGGGAATGGCTGGAGAAATCATCAGCTGAGATAGCAGAAAAACGGGAGACAGGGCGGCTGGAGTCATCTGTGAAAAAGAGGGTCGGAAAGGGATTTAGCTTGGGATTTCCTGAGCTGAAGGAAGGCTAGGAGAGTTTGGTATTGGAGATTAGGTGAATGGAGGTTAAAAATATAAATAAAGTGGCCATATCATATGATAATATCGTGTATTGTCGATCTTACAGGCTGACGATATGACGATTTGAAAAATGACCATATCGCCCAACTCTAGCGGGAGCAAGAACGCTGCAGCACTGAGGAAATATGGAAAAAAGATCCTGCGAGAGCGGGCACTGCTGCAGTAGTGGGGAAATAAAGATGGACGCTCCTGCTGGAGCAGACACTGCTGTGGTGGTGGAGAAAAACAGATAGAGGCTCCTGCAGGAGCAGACACTGCTGGGATGCTGGAGTGAGGATGGGCTATTATGGATGGATAAGGGGATGTTAAAGAGGGTTAGCTATGGTGGGTCACAAGTTTGAGTGAAAAGGGATGGACTGGCGTTAAGGGGGTTGGCTGATGAGGGTTCGGTGATCTTTTATATGGAGTCATTAGGGTATGGCGGAACAGAGAAGTAATGGGGAGCATGAGAGGAGGAGGAAAGACAGCTGCTGGAGCTGCCTGCGGAGATGTGTTTACACTTGGGACGGTTCTGGTAGTGGAATAAAGAGAGGGTAAATGGCGGGCATTTGGGCCTGCGCCATTAGCGGAGGAATGCTCACACTTGGGACAGCTCTGGGAGTGGAAGAGAGAGGGGAAAGGAGGGGAATGGCGGACAATGGGGCCTGAGCCAAGGGTGTTCGGAGGGATGGGTAGGGCGGAACATAGAGAAGGAAGGGGGAGCAAGAGAGGAGGAGGAAAGATAGCTGCTGGAGCCACCTGCGGAGACGTGCTCATGCTTGGGATGGCTTCGGAAGTGGATAAAAAGAGGGGGAAAAAGAGGGTGAACGGCGGGTATAGGGGCCTGCGCCAATATGAGAGGCAATGTCACACTGGGGTTAGACTGTGGGGCTGCAGGCCATGAGTAGGTGAGAGGGTTGTCGGAAAAGGGTTGTGGATGGGTCTGCACCTCTATCGGAGGCATGCTCACGTTAGCATCTACTACGGGAGCTGGAGGCCACTGAAAAGGAAAAAGGAGGTAAGAAGTAGCAGGAAGAAAGTAAGGGTCTGGGTTGCAAGTGAAAGCAGCTTCGCTCTTGCTTCACGTGTTGTTGGTCACAGGAAGGGAATCCTGAAGACCCTGTGTGCAACCTGCACTACGACCGGAGGCAGCCGCTGAACAGAAAAATGGTTATTAATAGGGAGCGGAAGAGTTGTGGGCATGTTTACAAATGGAGGCAGCCTCACGTTTGCTTCAGCTGCTGTAGGCCATTCGAAGGGGTTGGGGTGTGTGATGTCTTGAAGAACCTGTGTAGCCTGCACTGCTAGCAGAGGCAGCCTTATGCTAATGTCTGCTACTTGAGCTGGAGGACACTAAAAAGAAAAAAGGGGGGTTAGAAGTAACAGGATGGAAATACTGGGATGTGCAGGCCAGTGTTGCAAGTAAAAGCATCTTATGCTTGCTTCGGCTGTTGTAGATGTTTGGCTGCGGGAAAGTAGAGGGGTTAGTAACATTAGACAATTCCTCGAGCCTTGTCCACATTAATATGTTCCTGTTGAAAAAACATATTTTCCTCTCGTTTTGACCTTCCAGTCTTTTTAAACACTCTCCAGAGTGGATAAATTTGAAGATGCTGTTTTCACGTTGTAGTATGGACTGTAGAAACAGAGGCTTTTGAAAACGAAGCATGTTTAGTCTTGTAACACATTCTACCAATAGACATGTTTATAGCAGTAACGTCAACTTGCAGTTATGTGCTATTCACTTTCACATGGTTTCTAAAAATTTATTTTGCATGCTTTTCATATTACAGTCCTAAAAGACAACAGAGAATTTACTCACAATTGCTGTCCTGCGGAAAACACAAGGGCAGTTGCGTTTTAGATCAATTCGGAGTGATCGCACCAGTAAATGGGGAAATTTCCATAAATTGATCCTGCCGGAAATTTTTATGAAACTTATGTCTGTATCATCTGAGTGAGGTTTGGACATGCACAGCAAGGCAGGTGTAACGTTAATGGGTTCAGACATTTCAGTGTGTATGACAGCTGGTCTGCTCCGCTAGTGGAGGCAGCCTCGAATTGCGTTGCGGCCGGAAAAACCGCGGTGAAGGGCTGAGCCGCGGCAGGAAGTGAGTGAGGCTCTCTGTGTCTGTATTTCCGTTTGCATTTTTATTATTTCGAGAACCGTTCATCCAATCGACTTCACAAGGGAGTGCAGTGTCGCATTTGGTGCAATATAGATGGACACGCGAGACACAACACATTCAGAATTAATAAACTTTTAGTAGCCTAAACTACAGTCAGAACAGCGCGAGCGGGAAGCGGCGCACCTCACGCGGGCAGGGCTTGCTCCAAGAACGGACACTGCACTATAAAACGCACACACACAGGTCTGTTAAATTAAGCAATACTTTTAAGGTAGTCTTATATTTTTCTGACTAACAAATTGGCACAGTAAGGGTAGATTTAAATAAAGAAAAACGAAATTTAAATAAAGAAAAAACTAAATTTAAATAAAGAAAAAACTAAATTTAAATAAAGAAAAACGAAATTAAGTTAAATTAAAAACGAGATTAATTTAGATTGATAATAACGGGTAAAAATGCTAATACATTTTGTTTCTATTACTCTATTTTCCACAATGTCAAAGCATCAAAACACAAGCTCAGACATGCACTTCGGTCCATACAAACTCCGCTGTTCTGCGCTCTAGCCAGAGAACACTCCCGTTGCTGGAACACGCGTCGGTTCTATTTCTAGCATGCACCCGTTTTCCGCGTAGCTCGAGCCAACCATGAGACGTTTCTCAGTGTGCAAACTCCAACCTGTTAAATATGGGAGCCGAAATAAAAAACGGACACACCACGCAGCTGAGACGCTCACACAGCCAGTGTGTCGCCGGCCTTATTCAAGGGGGAATGAGAACCGTTTCGCGGGGGATCCCCCGAGTGCAAAAAAAACAACAACAACAAAAAAACAAAACAAAAACCAAACGATTATTCGAATGTCAAATTTTCAAATCGAATACCATCCCACCGAACCAATATTCGGGTCCGTTCCATATTTATTTATTTTTAAATCTAACAGAAAAAAAAGCAAATGAGGCACACAGGTACAACATTTTTAACAGTAGGCACTAGGCCTATATATCAGTCCATTCTTCATTAAAACTACGGTTCTCTGAATCAACTTTTCGCTTAAGGCTCTTTGAGAGTGCCATTTTTCATTCAAATATATTCAGAAGGCCTTTCTTCTTGTGTTTTCCACAAACTACGACCTGCATGTGACAGTGATGGACAGCTTGACAGCCTCACAAATATGAAGCCTAAAATATCGCTATCGAATTGTATTTTATATTATGAGTATCTGGCCCTTACAGTGTCTGCAGAGAAAAATTCTGGCCCTTTGACAAATATAGTTGATGACCCCTGCCATAGAGTTTTTTCTTTAAGATTAAATACTGTCAAGTTGTAACAATAGTTTGAAGACAGTCTTATCGAGCAAGTTATTTCAAGTGTTGACATTATAGCTTCTACTCATATGTTTGATTATTTTGGGGCTGATAACAGTATAATCATGTCTCTTTCACATTACTGTTGTCTGAATGCTGTGACTCCTCTGTCTCACATCTCCTCCTATAGTCTCTCAGGGAACTGAAGGGCTCTGGTCGTAATGCTAATCATGCAGAAATGGGAAGTTTTAGGCAGATATGATCATGAATTCTTTTGAAACTTGAGAGAAGCCGAGACCTTTCAGACAACATATAGAATAGATAATGAAGAATGAAGAGAAAAGAGAAAAGAGAAGGAAAGTTCTAGACCCACTTTGACAAAAACCAGAGTGAAAGCAGAAGAAGACCTAGAAGTCTGAAGGTCATTTGGGTCTTATAGTTTGAACACATTTCAAACTTTAAAGGTTTTAGATAAGTACATTTATTTATTTATTTATTTTTCAGTGAAGACATTTATAATGGTAAAAAATGATTTATATTTCAAATAAATACCATTTCTTTTTTTCTTTTTCTGTCTGTTAATCTGTGAATCCTGAAAAATTTAATGTTTCATGTTTTCCACAAAAATATTGGGCTGTACAACTGTGTTCAACATTGATAATAATCTGAAATATTATTCTGAATTCTGAAGATCGTGTGACACTGAAGACTGGAGGAATGATGCTGAAAATTAGTGAGACTTCTACTGACTGTTAAAGTGCAAACAGGAACTTATTAGCAAATGAACACCTTTTACTGCAGGAGCCGTTGTCACTTTCAATGTTTTGGTGACACAACAGTTAAAGCTTTAAAGTTCCTTACATTTTCTCAATATAATTCTTAGCCAGAAACTCATAACTCTGGTAATCCCAACATGACGTAAACGTAAGTTATCCTGAGTTATGAAAGAGCAAAATCTGAGCAATTAAATGTTCCCGTAGGCTTACAGGAAGAACTGCATGAGAGGAAAAGACTAAAGATGAAACAAACAGCAAAATAAAGAAAGATCATGGTGAAGCACTAAGAAAAAGACATTTTGTGCCTCACAGGCAGGTAATAGTGTGACAAACAGCCCTTATTAGTGTGTGTGTGTGTGTGTGTGTGTGTGTGTGTGTGTGTGTGTGTGTGTGTCTGTGTCTGTGTGTGTGTGTGTGTGTGTGTGTGTGTGTGTGTGGGTCTGTGTGTGTGTGTGTGTGTGTGTGTGTGTCTGTGTGTGTGTGTGTGTGTGTGTCTGTGTCTGTGTGTGTGTGTGTGTGTCTGTGTGTGTGTGTCTGTGTGTGTGTGTGTGTGTGTGTGTGTGTGTCTGTGTGTGTGTGTGTCTGTGTGTGTGTGTGTGTGTGTGTGTGTCTGTGTGTGTGTGACTCACAAACACAGCTCAGAAAGACATAGACTTGTGATTCACTGCAATTTAAAGAGATTCTGCCTTCATTTATTTGACCTCGTGTTGTTCCAAACCCATATGACTTTCTTTCTGTGAAACACAAAATAACTATGGAAGTCAACATGATGAGACATTCTGGTGGGTTTACAATCCAAAAATGTCCAGCTGATATTTAAGAACTTACATATTCAGTCCGAAATATATATATATATATATTGATCTGTTGCCTTTTTGTTATGAAACTGCTTTTCTAGGTGGGTGAACTCCAGTTTAGGTGTTTCTGATAATCTTGTATGTAAAATTTCATGGAAAAACGATCACTACTATTTTTTCAAGGTTTTACACAATTTTATCACTGTTTCAAAACACCAAAGAATGAAACTGAATAGGGCTACAAAATGACTAAAAACACTGTAACCCTTGCTCTCAGTGTAATTTTAATATAATACTGTTGTAGTTTTTACTAATAGTTTGAGTTTTTTATATTTTCCATTTTCATTTTAATTAACTGACTTTGTCACGTGGATTAGTTTCTAGTAGTCTATATAATTTTTATTCTTTTTTCCCCCTTTTTCCTTAGAAGTAAGTCATGCAATAAAGATGATTAAATATGGTGCTTTTTAGATGCATTCAGTGACACAAACATTGATTTTTTTTTTCCACTTTTAAAGTTCTCCTAAAGAAAGAAATGTTGTTGTAAAACATTAACTTCTCAGTTTGCTCACAGCTGATCTCAGAGCAGTGTGAACTGTTTGATTACTCTCTGTTATTCTCGCTCTCTCTGTTCACAGTGTGGTCCCATGTTTTCTTCAGGATGGCAGCAGTAGAATACTGTTGCTTATAAAGTCATGCATATCTTAAACAAATACCTCTGTGTTGTTAGTTCTTCACATAGTCACTTAAGAGGCGACACTCCTGAAGCCACTGGTGCATGCAAATCAACACATAATGCATTTATTCAGCAAGAAATCTTGTTCTTATAAAGAAAATGCAGTAATATTAAGATGCGGATTCGGTACATATTTGCATGTGCTGCAGATCCTAATGTAGAGTTCTGAATAGTCCTATGTACACTTATATAAATACTGAGTTATATTTGATTCATTATTTTTATATTTGATTCATTATTTTTTAATTACTTTTATTTGTGGGTATAGAAAATCAAGCTGATATTTTTTTATGACACACCATTATTTTAGAAGGTGTCAGGAACTGCTCAGGGACACAAAGGTTGAGGACCCAATAAAGTGAAGTAAGTATATTAAAGGGTAATAAACATAAACAGAGTCCAAAACCAGGCAAGGAGTCAAACACAATGAACAGCCCAAATAATCACAGGGTAAAGGGCTGAAGGAAGCAGAGTAATCCAGGTAAACGGGGAGGAAATCAAGACCAAGAACCAAAAAATGAGGATACACAGCTTAGAAGTGCAGTTATATGACAAACACAAGACTTCACAAAGAGTGACTGAAACACCAGGCTTATATAGGCAGAGGTAATGAAATAATTGAGAAACAGCTGTGGACTATCAGAGATGGGATTTGGCAAAGGATTATGGGACATGTAGTTCCTGAGGCAGAAACAGTTTGGGATTGATTTGACTCCAGCCATATTTTTGTATATTTTTCTGTTTTAATTTTAGTTAACGGTTTAATAATTTTGTTGTTGTTTTTTTTGTCATTTTTCTTATTTATTTTAAATATGTCTATATTGGTTTTATGATGTTTTAGTTTTAAGTTTCATTTTATTTAGTTATATTAGTGCATCAACTTAAAGTATATATATTAATATATTCTATTTCGTTTCAGTTAATGTTTGTTTTATTTATAACTTATTTTCACAACAAACTAAAATATTGTTTTGTTAACATTCCCATAAAGTTACAAAAACATTATTTCTGAATTTTTAGCCATAGTTTAACCATGGTAATTGTGGTAAAACTATATGCCAAAAAACTACTATTACTATAATAAAACCATTGTTTTGTTTTTATAACTTTACTACCTTAATGGTTTGATGTTTTGTTCTGTTTATTTAAAAACAAAACAAACGAACAAAGAAATCAGATAAAAGATTTGTGATACGTGCTCAGAAGTTCACAATTCGAAATCCTGATCTGAATCAAATGATTGTATGCTCTGAAGTCCTGATCAGATTTGAAAAGATTTGTCAACTCTAAAGTTCCTATCTAAATAAAATAATTAACTGTCCGTGCTCTGAAGTCCCAATCTAAATCAAAATATTCTGGAACCCACTCTGAAGTTCCGATCTATATCAAGTGATTCACGATCCATGCTTTGAAGTCCCTATCTGAATTAAATGATTTGCGATATGCATTGTGAAATTCTGATCTGATTCTAATGATTCAAGATCTGATTGGAGCACTTTGAAACAGTACATCATTTTGCGACACGATGTTTAACTGATTTGGAGTTTCAAAAAGCTTAGTTGCACCCATCACTGTATGTGACTTTTAAAACCTATTACAAGTGATGTTGAGATGTGAAAAATAATGGCTCTTCTGATCTTTTTTTTTTTTAGTGAATCAAAATAGTTCAATCAAAATAGTTCAAAACAGTTGGAATCGCAGTGTATTATGATGGAGTTTGTAGCTTAATTCACTATAATTGAAATAGTCTTAGCTTCAGTTGCTGACAGTTCAACAGAAAATCAGTTTAAAGCATCCAGTTCCTCACACCAGTGAAAGTTGCATTTATCAGAATATATTGTAATAAATGCATGAGAAATGATTGTTGTACTTCACAGTTCACAGGTAAAAAGAACCAATTGTAGTAACAGATGAACACAAAACACTAGGTAACATGCCATTTTATTTTGTTTTATTTTTCAAACATTATGGGATCGGAACTTTTTGAATATTGTCTAAACTATTTGAAACTAATAAGTGGTAATGTTTAAAGTATATTTAAAAAAAAAAAACTAACAAAAAAAAAAAAACATTCCTTTTTTTTTTTTTTTTTTTTGACGTTGGTCTACTTTTCCAGACCGATGAACTTCTGTTTAGCAGGTTAATTCATGCAATTTTTTTTGCACATTGAAAAACTTTACTTAACACTAGTCTGAGCAACTAAACTGTTACCCCCCGGTCAAGGTCAGGACCATGACATAAATGATACAACTTCACGACATAAGGCTCTCACAACACATGTGGCTAACAGCACTCTGTTAAACTATAGACTTGAGACCTAACAGCATTTTCACTAGAGCTTAACACACAGACTTAACACAGGAGCAAGCATGATCAATCAAAGAGAGAGAGAGCCATGATCATGGCTAGTATCAAAAAGACTGACAGAGAGAGAGAGAGAGAGAGAGAGAGAGAGAGAGCAAGAGTGAGAGCGCCCTCCAGTGAGATCCAGGAGAGAATTATAGTAAGGTCTCGTCTCTGGTCCAAACACTGGCAGTCTCTCATTAAGGCTTGGACCAGTCCTGTAAGAGAGGAGACAACAAGAACACATCCACAGCATACAACACTTCTTAAGCCTTCTACATACTGCTCAATTTTAACAGTCCTATAAGATCATTGCTGACCACACTGTGTGACACGGATCTTATAATGGGGAAGTCGTGGCCTAGTGGTTAGAGAGTATGACTCCTAACCCTAGGGGTGTGGGTTCGAGTGTGTGTGTGTGTGTGTGTGTGTGTCACTCTCTCTCTCTCTCTCTCTCACACACTCTCTCTCTCTCTCTCACACACACACACACACACTCTCACACACACATACACACTCTCACACACTCTCTCTCTCTCACACACACACAGTCCCAGGGCAGTGAAACACATCATCGTCCCACACTGCAAACATCTGATGGACTACAGAAACTAAATACCTCTGACTCACACAGATTCCTGTAAGTCTGCTGAAACTTGATCAAACCTGATCATATAAAATATATTTTGTATAAAATGTATTTTCTGATTTATGAAGTAACAAAAAGAGAAATCGAAATCCCCTTCATTAAAAACCTTTGACTTTAACATGTCAACAAAATCAGTATTTTGAACCTGGCTTTATCAAATAATCAGATTTAATTTCTGGAAATGTATTAAAACAGTGAATATTTGATCACATCATGCCTCATTTAAATATTTAAACATGTAAACTTAATGCACTGTGAATAATCAACTGAAGTGTGGTGATATAAATTATTATTATTTTTTATTTATTTATTACATCTGTAATTTCTTGCCTCAACCTCATTATCATTTTAATAACAATCCTTTACTTCAGAACAGATTTGAGGTATCATAATAAAGTATATATAACAAAAATATATCAATATTGCCATAATGAACAATGTGACCATCACAACAGACCAGCAACCCATCAGCTGAGAAGCATAACATAAAAAACAGATATTGCCTCTATATTCATACAGAAGCACTTGTTTTAGTTCTCTCTTTATATATGCATGATATTTGAGATGATAAAAAATGGACTACATAACCATTTCTAGCGTATTTTGTATAATTGGTGGAGATGCATGAATTAAGGAATCAACTATGAAGCTGCTCATGGTTTAAATTACTTCAACGTCTCATGCAAAGTTAGCAGTTACACTAAAAGTTATTTGAGGACACGATAATCTAAAGATATGTCTTGCTTTCTGATGCTTACAGGAGATGCAACTCTCAGTTGAGTCCAACTGAATTTGACATCATCATATTCTTATCAATATTCGCTATGCATTTTGGGTTTACTTTCTCTATGAAGGATGTGAATATCCACCTTCTGGAAAAGCCTGAGATTTTTATACTATTTATGTAGTTTTAAACTATAAACTACATTTGTGTAGCTCAAACAGTAATAAAAGTAGTCTAATTAATACCAATTGGAGCTTAGAGACAACATTTTTAAATGTACAGTGGCATGTGAAAGTTTGGGTGCACCTTGCAGAATCTGTGAAAATGTTATTTTTTATTTAGTACCGTCCTGAGTAAGATATCTTACATAAAATTTGTTTATATTTAGTCCACAAAAGAAGAAAAAAAAAATAGCCCAAATCTTTGAAGGTAGTTATTTTAATACTTTCAGCTCTTTCTTGACCCACTTACTAAAGCATCATGGGAGAAGCCCGTTATTGTGGTGCTCAAACAAGTCACTAATTCACATTTAAAGAGACCGTGTTGTTTTACACAAGCTCTGAATCCCAGCTTCATCAACAGCTGTTTGCTAAACTAAGGTTTTTAAGATGCTGTGTGAAGTTAAAAGCAGTCTGGCTTTTAAAAACGTATGTATGCGAACGCATCTGTGTTTTTATTGATAGCAGGTCTGATCTGCTGTGTCAGTTTAACGCTGGAGGTGCGTCTGATCAAAGCAAACACAGATGAGAGACGACAGAGAACATTAACACAGCTTTTGTCACACTCCTCACATGCCTCTGGTTTTTGGAGAAAATGTATTTGGGCGACAGACATCTTTGAGTGACTTTTCTCTCGTTGTGTTCTTTTACACTAAAACTGACAAAGAAATCAAACACAAAACATAAACAATGACTGGATAAACGTCTGGGTAAATGAGTCAAATACAAACTTATAGTTCAGTGATCTGCTCTCATATGAAGCTTTTGATCATTTTAGTGAAATAATTATGAAAAAAAACCAGATTAATTTAACATATCTTTTGTAGCTTCATGTCAGTTAACACAAAAACCAATAAAAATGTAGACATGCATTCAATTGATAAAAAGTGACAGTTTATAAGACGTTTTTAATGTTACAAAATGTGTTTCAATTAAATTATGTTCTTTTGAACTTTCTATTCATCTTTAAATCCTGAAAAATTAAATGCATCACAGTTTCCACAAAAATATTGTGCAGCACAACATGTGAAAATCATATTATTCTGATTTCTGAAGATCATGTGACACTGAAGACTGGAGGAATGATGCTGAAAATACAGCGGAGCATCACAGAAATACATTACACTTTAACACAGATTCACACAGAAAATGTATAAAATATATATACGCATAAACTCTTCACAAAGTTATAGTATGTTAACTTTGAGATAACTGCAGTAACTCTTGTATCATGATGGTCCTCATTACTGTGACTGTGAGTGAATCTCTCTCTCATTCTCTGTGAGTCTCAGACTAAAGCAGACGCTTCATCCCTCCAGCAGATGATCTACAGCCTCTCCGTCTCATCTCCAGCAATCTCTGTTTCTCTCCTCTTCTGCCCTCTGTCTCTTATGAGGTGAGGGAGAACAACTAGTTTTACACAGAGTACCAGAGGAGAACAGGAGACTTCAAGAGCCTCGCTCACAGATTCTGTCTGTTTCTCTCTCAGGTGGAGTCTGAGTTTTGCTGCTGGAGTAAAACAATAATAAGCACACACACACACACACACACACACAGTCACACACACACACACAGTCACACACACACACACACACACACAGTCACACACACACACACACACACACACACAGTCACACACACACACACACACAGTCACACACACACACACACACAGTCACACACACACACATACTGGTTTTTGTGAATTACCAGGACACTGCAGCCCAAACAGGTGTGTTGGTGTATTAGGGGGACACCCCTTTCCACTTGCTGTACAGAGATGTGGTGAAGATCAAAAAATCTATTTTGACCCATACAACACAGATTTCACTTTAAAGTTTGTTTACACAAAACACAATCTATAATGTAACAACCTGAAAATATACACAATTATGAGGACAATTTATAATTTGATACACAAGCCCCACCTATGACACAAAACGTTATTATAAGGACTAAAGTGATTTCTGAGGACACTAGATATACAACACACAAAAGTGTCATTTGAGTGTATTAAAGGGACATACCTGATATATGAGGACTAATGGCTTAACACATACACAATAGTAAAGACTGTGTATTAAAGGGACATACCTGATATATGAGGACTAATGGCTTAACACATACACAATAGTAAAGACTGTGTATTAAAGGGACATACCTGATATATGAGGACTAATGGCTTAACACATACACAATAGTAAAGACTGTGTATTAAAGGGACATACCTGATATATGAGGACTAATGGCTTAACACATACACAATAGTAAAGACTGTGTATTAAAGGGACATACCTGATATATGAGGACTAATGGTTTAACACATACACAATAGTAAAGACTGTGTATTAAAGGGACATACCTGATATATGAGGACTAATGGCTTAACACATACACAATAGTAAAGACTGTGTATTAAAGGGACATACCTGATATATGAGGACTAATGGCTTAACACATACACAATAGTAAAGACTGTGTATTAAAGGGACATACCTGATATATGAGGACTAATGGCTTAACACATACACAATAGTAAAGACTGTGTATTAAAGGGACATACCTGATATATGAGGACTAATGGCTTAACACATACACAATAGTAAAGACTGTGTATTAAAGGGACATACCTGATATATGAGGACTAATGGCTTAACACATACACAATAGTAAAGACTGTGTATTAAAGGGACATACCTGATATATGAGGACTAATGGTTTAACACATACACAATAGTAAAGACTGTGTATTAAAGGGACATACCTGATATATGAGGACTAATGGCTTAACACATACACAATAGTAAAGACTGTGTATTAAAGGGACATACCTGATATATGAGGACTAATGGCTTAACACATACACAATAGTAAAGACTGTGTATTAAAGGGACATACCTGATATATGAGGACTAATGGTTTAACACATACACAATAGTAAAGACTGTGTATTAAAGGGACATACCTGATATATGAGGACTAATGGCTTAACACATACACAATAGTAAAGACTGTGTATTAAAGGGACATACCTGATATATGAGGACTAATGGCTTAACACATACACAATAGTAAAGACTGTGTATTAAAGGGACATACCTGATATATGAGGACTAATGGTTTAACACATACACAATAGTAAAGACTGTGTATTAAAGGGACATACCTGATATATGAGGACTAATGGTTTAACACATACACAATAGTAAAGACTGTGTATTAAAGGGACATACCTGATATATGAGGACTAATGGCTTAACACATACACAATAGTAAAGACTGTGTATTAAAGGGACATACCTGATATATGAGGACTAATGGCTTAACACATACACAATAGTAAAGACTGTGTATTAAAGGGACATACCTGATATATGAGGACTAATGGTTTAACACATACACAATAGTAAATACTGTGTATTAAAGGGACATACCTGATATTTGAGGACCAATGATCAGACTCAGAACATGGTGCACGCATTTTGCAAGTGTGTAAAATATTTTTGTATAGTGCTGTAAATATGCTACCTTACCTTTTATAGTGTGTATTCAAGGATGTACTATTTGGGAGTGACATAAGGGATTGTCTGTCTGTCTGTCTGTCTGTCTGTCTATCTATCTATCTATCTATACACATAATGTAAATCTAGCCGGTTGTTTGCAGAAAAACCGAGAGTGGGTGATCATATTTAAGCGAAGAAACAACATTCAAACAAGCGGTGCAGACATAACAGTATGCACATTCTGTGAACAAAGAGCAAAGTTTATTTTGTTCTTGTTTACAGCAAAATTACTGTAGTTGCCCTTAATATTTTACATCACAAGATCATTTTGTGTATCAAGAAACATCCTGTGTGTACTGTGTGTAATGAAAAAACAAACGCTCTTACTGTAAGTGTAAAGAGAACAACTTAAATATTTTAACTGTTCCTAAGCATAACAGCTAAACTAAACATTGCTGAAAGCATACTGAATCCATGAACAAACTTTAACAGCAGAAGAATATTCTGCTTACATATAAACAAAAAGTAAAAAACAAAAACACCTAATGAGACTGTTTCTTTTTTAGGGTTAAGCCGCGATTCCTGACAAAATCCCTAATGTTTTGGAGCGTGCGAGTAGCCAAAGCTGGATGCTCAGCATTCTTGCACTGCTGGCATTCAATTTTAGTGGCGAGTTTACCCCTTGCTATGTGGTCGCGGAAATGCCTCTGTACTGCTGCAATTTCAGTTGGAGACCAGGCTTGTTTCTGCTTCCTTTTAGCATCATCCAGATTTTTTTCAGCAGAATTTTCATGATTCCCTACAAAAGAGGAAAACAGGTTCCTGAACCCTGGGTTGAACACTATGATGGCCAGAGCTCCTCTCCCTCTTCTCCCAACCAGCCACACTCTTACCAACCCTTGTCTTTAGTCAAGTCTTGTTGTATAGGTCACTAATCCGTAAGAGTAAAATTGGTTTTAACTGTTGGCCCAATGTTACATTCCTCATACATCAAATATCAAATTGTAAATAAAAGAATAAAATTAAAGACCTGACTACATGGTTGCTTATTTCCTAATATAGATTTAGGCCTGTCACTAGGGATGCAACGATAAACTGATTTCACTATTAACCGTGCTTTAATTCGTCACGGTTAATTAATCGTTAAGGCTTCTCAACACAGCGTTTCTTCTGCACAGAATAAAACTGCTGCAACTAAAAGTTTTTCCAACTGTGCGCTAGCTTAAAGTTCAGAGGTCAAGACTGAGCACTGAGAATGTGAACATGCTTACATTTCTGCACTATAATATGAACAGAAAGGACTGAAGATAAGTGTGCAATTTGAGGGCCATGTTGTATGTGGGTCCTGCAGCTTTTGACTCCTTGTTTTGTTCCAAAAGGATATGTATAGCTTGCTAATATCAATACCAGAGATGTGTTTCTTTTTATTTATTTTCACTGTACTGCATTATTCATTTTCAAAAGGAGGCTATATTGTTAAGTCAAAAGCCAGTTAGAGCTTTTTTATTTTCAATGTTTCTACTCTGGTCCAAAAAAAATGAAAATACCAAACAATTTTGTAATATAGTTGATCACAACTTAAAGTGCATTTAACTACATTTGTCCTCTTTAATAGGGAAATACTTAGCTAATATTTAGCTAAGATTTTATATAGACAAATACTATTATTTTTTATTCTTATTTTTATTTATTTATTCATTATTCTGTTATATATTTTCAGTGTAAAATTATTACAGGACTGGAAATGGACTATTATTTGTTTTAACTAATAGTGTTTTGAAATGAATTAATGAATAATAATTACTGTGATAACTGTGAAACCGTGATTATTCCTCAGACTATAATCGTACAGCCAAAATCTATAATCGCTGCATCCCACCCTGTCACGATAATCAATATATCGACTTATCGCACAATAAATGTACATGATCTCAATTTTTGCCAATGCAATACATCACCATTTATATTTACATAAAAAACACAATAACATAAAACATAACATAAAACATAAAAAAAGGAAAAATCTGTAGATGGAAAAATCTCCATAACAGTTCTTCGTCCATTTGTCTTTTTTCTATTTGTAAGAAAATGTGGATTTACTATTATTATTAATTTTTTTTACTATTATTCAAGTTTTTTAAGGTATCTAATATTTGGACACTTAATTTTCATGATCTAAATCATTTATGAATTAAATGTTTGTTTATTAATTGAAAGTGTGTGGCCTTCTTGCATTATTATGCTGTTATATTATTATTTTACATTCACTGGCATAAAATGGTCTTAAAATGACAATAATATCACTTATCACAATTATTTTAAGGGGCAATATATCGACCAACAAAAAGTTATCATGACAGGCCAATATAGATAAGTAGTTCTCATTATACTAGTAGTATTCTCATCATACCTTGAGATGAGCCTCCAAAGGAAGTCTCAATATCTGTGAATAGACAAATAAAACACTATAACAAACAGTAGTATTGCTTGGTCTGCATGAATTGAATCAAACCTTAATGGATATGCTGGCTGAGTGAGGTAGATGCTCATACCATCTGAGGTGCCTGTAGGGTTCACAACAGGCCGCCTAGCTTTCTTCATTCCTGTGGTATGAATAGAATGGCTCAGAATAAAGGTTCTGATGGAACATACTCAAACATTTCATAAATTATTCTACACATTTAAGTGGAAACTGTAAATCTCTAGCAAAAAATCCTCCTTTACTATAAAACCAGCTAAAATGATTGATCTAGAGAATTCCCTAGTACAGTGTTCTTTCTTTATATGATTGTGTGCTTTTACCAGGTTGTTCATGCTCCTCCCTCCTGCTGTGATATTTGTCCTTCATGCAATGAGCTTTAAAAATAAATAAATAAATACATATTCAAAACATGGTAACACTTTATGGCAAGTGTGAATCTCATGAATTATCAGGAACTAACACAAGCTCAAAGTCTTTCATTCATGACTTCATGGATGAAAAACACCTTAAGGTTATGTTCACACTTAGCGTCTTTTTTCGAACTACCAGCGTCTGTTCTACATTATAACCCTATGGAGTAAACCGTTTTTTCAAAAAAGTCCTGAGCGCTTTTTTAGACGCCACCGCCGGCGTCTTTTTCCTTTCGCGTTTCCTTTCCCGTATAATGTCGTGCACCCACAAACGTCTTTGTGAACCGACATTCTCCTCCCCGGTAACTTCAAAAGCCAACGCAAGAGCCAACTTTCTCTTTCTCGACATTTTTTGCATCACACAGCACTAGGCTACTGTTGCAGCTGTTGTTATAGCAACAAAAGAACCGAACGCTGCCAGCGTTTTCTTTTTTGCTAAAAAAACGGCATTGTCAACTTTTTCTTGTCAAAAAAGACACTAAGTGTGAACATAGCCTAAGACATTAAGACAAGTACATCATCATGATTTATGTTTATTATGCATGATCATGATGTTTTCATTGTTCACAAAAAACAAGGTATTTACTATACATTGTAGATAAACCTATAGTCATGGCACATGATTCAAAATACAAAAAAACATTTTGTGCATGTAAGACTACTTGAATTATTAAAAGGAATATAGAAAAATAATAAATATTACCTCATGCATGCATACAGGCTAGAAGAGTATATCAATTAATGTCAGAACTCATGTTTTTCATTAAAGATGAGGTATCAAGCAGAGCGCAACACTGGCCAATCACAGCACAGTGTGCAAAATTTGTTGACATCTCAAACAATTCATCACCACAGGCACTCACAAATCAGGCAACCAACTGGATCTGGTTTACACACGCAACTGCATCACAGACAACATCTTGGTGAGACCTCTCCATGTTTCAGATCATTTCCTCATCACTTTCAGTCTACAACTCTCTGCCCCTGCACCACCAACCCCACCACCAGTCACTTTCAGGCGAAACCTGCGCTCACTTTCTCTCGCCCATCTTTCATCTGCCGTGTCATTTTCTCTTCCCTCACCCCCACAATTCTCATCTCTGGATGTGAATACCGCAACGGACACCTTATGCTCCACTCTAACCTCTTCTCTAGACAATATCTGCCCTCTTTCCTCCAGGCCAGCACACGCTACTCCCTCTAACCCCTGGTTGTCTGAGGTTCTTCGTGAACACCGGACCGAACTCAGGGCAATGGAGAGGAAATGGCGCAAATCAAAAGACACATCTGACCTGAGTATGTATCAATCTCTCCTCTCTTCCTTTTCCGTTGATGTTCATGCTGCAAAATCTTCCTACTTCCACAACAAGATCAACAGCTCCTCCAACACACGATCACTCTTCAAGACATTCAACTCTCTATTCTGTCCTCCTCCACCACCACCACCCACCTCCTCTTTAACTGCTGACGATTTTGCGAACTTCTTCACCAACAAGACAACAACTATCAGCAGTCAGTTCTCAGCTCCTCACACACAGGAGCACAGACCGACCCCTTTCACAGCCAATCACCCTCTCTCCTCCTTCTCTCCGCTAACCGAGGAAAAAGTATCTACACTTCTCCTCTCCAGTCATCCTACCACCTGCCCTCTTGACCCCATCCCCTCACACCTTCTACAAGCCATATCTCACACACTTCTACCAGCTCTCACACACATCATCAACTCATCCCTCCATACTGGCACTTTTCCTACTGCATTCAAGCAGGCTCTGGTAACTCAACTGCTGAAAAAATCAACACTTAACACATCACTTGTAGAGAACTACAGACCTACCTCTCTACTTTTCCTTTCAAATTACTAAATGTAAATGTAAATGTAAATCCAAATACAGTAGTCTTACATCCAAATACAGACTGTATATGTCACTCATTGTTTACACAGTGCAGAGATTGTGAATACAACGGTTAAACAAAATTCGGTTGCAACAATCAGGATAAGCACAAGTAATTACCATTCTGATTAGCTGTAGTGACCACAATCACTCTGCACTGTATAAACAAATAAGTGACCTATACACAAGATAGAATACTACTATGCCAGAGCATGTATTTGGTTTAGTCTGTGCATGTTTGGGACCCATTGACTGCCATTATATCCCAGATGACACACGCAAGTCTGCAAGATGTCTGTTAAAGATCTCTTGATCTGGAAACATCCGCTGTCTAAAAACTTTCTTTCAGATGTCAGTTTTACATACATTCTAAATTATAAACATCTTAAAGACATCTAACAGACGTCTATGTGACATCTAAAAAGAGACATCCAATAGACGTATTGCAGATGAGCAAATAACCTAAATAATACATCTTGCAGATGTAAATGCAGACGTCAAATAGACATCTTCTAGATGTACGTGCGCTATCAGGGATATGACTGAAAGACTGCAGCGGTTTGAGTTAAAAATCTTTGAGTTCTACTGAAGAAACAAAGTCATCTACATCACTGACTCCTAGGGATTAGCAGTTGAACCTCACATTTTCATTTCTGGGTGAACTATCGCTTTAATAACACACTGTTTATCAGTATTTCCAGAAGACCAAGTTACCACTTTACTTGAGGGTTCACACACGATGAGGTCATAAGAAATTAATGCTTAGTTAATGATGACTACTGTATTTGGATGTCAACAGAATTCACATACTCTGTGCTGTGATTGGCCAGTGTTGGGGGTCTGTCCATTTACATGCAGGCTGCTATGAAGAAGACATACTGTATACGTGCTTGATAACTCATCATAATTAATGAAAAACATTAGTTCTCACATTAATTACTGTTACTGATATACTGTTCTAACCTGTATGCATGCATGAGGCAATGCAGATTTTTGTATATATTATTATAATAATTCAAGTAATCTTATTTGAGAAAACAAATGTTTTAGTACATGTACCAAAAGCATAGCTTTATCCATAATGGATATTAAAAATCTTGTTTTCTGTGAAAAAGAAAACATCAAGATCATGCATAATAACCTATTAATCATGATGATGTACTCATCTTAGTGAATGTCTTAAGGTGTTTTTCATCTATGAGGTCATGAATAAAAGATTTTGAACTCATGCTAGTTCCTGATAATTGAGATATTAATGGATGAAGTAATTCATAATTCTTCATTAATTTATGCATTAATTCATGGTAATTCATGTACCCCTACTGTAAAGTGCTCCCCAAAAACTTGCATCATTTACACAATGTTATAATTTAAGCAATCAAAAGCAACCTAAACTGCATTTTAAACATTTCTAACAGTCATTTTGGTTTCAAAAGTATATATACACATGTGGGTTTGAAGTTAAAGTTTTAGTATTGTCATACCTTTAGATGGGCCTCCTAAGGCAGGATCAGTATCTGTGAATAGAAAAATAAAATGCTATAACAAACAGCAGCGGCGCTTGGTCTATATGAATTATGCTTCTGTGACATCTCTGAACTACTGTATAATGTTTTGGTGCATCATATGGTGCACTTCTTACACTGACTTTACTGATTTGATGTTTGTATGTTTATGTGCTTTTACCTGTTTCTGTTTGTGTCTGTGGATGCGCCTCCTCAGCATCACTGTCTTCACTATGTTCCGAATCAGAAAAGTCTAACTTGTCTAAAAAAAAAAATTGAGTATCAAGTAAGCTTAACATTGCTAATGTTAGAGTAAAAATAGAAGACATAGTGATAACTCTAATATCTGGTGAACATTACATTAAGATCTACGTTAGGGATTATCTTTAGGATATGAATATACTTAGTTAACTTCAAAATGTCATTTGTAACAACTTTAGTAGCATTACCTTCAATTTCAATTTCTTCTAGGGTTTTGCCGTGGAGATTTGAAAGAGAATCTTTCTCCATAGCGAGGAGTAACTTTGAAATCTTGGCCAGCTGGGTTGTAGCCTCCGGAAGTCGATAATATTCTCTGTGCACACGAATATCGTGGCCCAAGAAGTCCGCAACTTGGTCCAACTCGTGGTTTTTCAGGTTAAGCACCTGCGACAAAGTTGCCACATGTTTGCGCAGTTGGGTCGACCGGAGGAGTTCCGGGTTTTGTGCACCACACTCGTGTGCATAGATCCTCAGACAGTCTTGTCCTCTATAACAACTCAAACAGCTTGGTCGAGCAAACAGGAATTGGTTTTCCTCAGGGACTCCACATTCCCTTCTTCTGCTTATGAGGAGGGTTAAGGCATCAACCATGTCTGGTGACAGCAAAACTGCCACTTTTCGCCCTCTTTTACCCCTAAGTTCCACCCGACTAAAATGTGTACAAAGTTTTTGTTCAAACTTTGTTAGCCCAACAGCAACATCTTTGTGTAGGGGAGCTGTATCCCTCTCTAGAAAACCTTTGAGTTGCATTTTTGCAACCTCTCCTCCACGTCGCCGGTTGAACACAATTATTTTTGCAAGAGTTGCTTTGCATAGGTCGCCATAGACTTGTGCTGATGGCATCTGTTTCAAGTTCTCAGAACCTAAATCAACAACCTTTTCAAGATGCTGGTGAAGAAGTTGTACATCCTCTGTGAAAGGGAGGGTAGACGGCTTGTTAAAGCGCCCCTCATTCAAGGTGGTCAAAGCTGTGTGGGAAACGAGTTCAGACCATTTAGCATCATACAGCTTTTTGAATGCTTGGGTTGACTTTATCCCCTCACCATCTTCTGCCATTAGAGCTCGGCAATGTACAATGTCACATATCTTATTCAGTGAGTGGCCCAACTTAAGGGCAAGGCTTGGAGTCTGGAATGAGTGTTTTACATCATCAAACCCAGATACCTTTTTGACAGCCTGGATAACCACATTGAAATTTTCAGGTCTCACAGCATCTTCAAGAGTCTGTACAGAAAATTCCTTTCTCAGAATCAGCAGAAGTCTTCCAACTTCCCGGAGCTTCTGTCGAATATAGTCAAATTTAGTGGGATCTTGCCCATGTTTATTGTAAAATGACTGGGCCAGCTGAAGAATGCAAAAGTCACTCCGCACAGCAGCAGAGATGTCATCGTCTTTCATCACAGTTAGCAGTTTCCAAACACCTTGTGATATTTGTTGGCAGAGGGCTGCATTAGACATTGTTGCCAAAGACAAGACCCTAGTTCTTCCTGGCTCTGCCTGATCTTCCACTGGTTTGGAAAGACAATTTCGAACGTGTCTCCAGAGATCCCTTCGGAGAAACATTGCATGGCAATACATACAGTGCACATAATCTTTTGAATCATATCTTTTCTTTGGCTTACGTCTGAGTTTTAACAATCCAGTCCCATTCGCTAAAACATCTGCATTGTGTTCATAGTTTCCTTTGTTCCGCAGTTTGTTCAGAAGTTTTTGACGCTCTTTGGAATGTTTTGGTAGAGCCAAAGCCCGAGCAACATCGACGTTTGAATTCTCATGGACTTTTAAGTGGCGTGTAAATTTTGACTGCGGTTTTCCACAAATGTAGCAGTAATTCTTCTTGCTTACTGAAGAGGATATATTTGAAGATTGTAAAGATGGATCTTCCCCTGTGCCTGTGATATCCTCAACAGTGCTTTCAGTATTGCCATCGCTGTGAACTTTCGATATTTGTACTTGTATGGCTTTCCTACTAGGCATTTCAAGCTGTGCTGTGCAGACTGGAACTTTTGGGAGTGAACCTATGACACTTTCTTGGCATGGTCTGCCATTTTGAATTTCTGCAGTAGATTTGATGCAGAACACTTCAGTATTTTTAATGTTTAAGAGTTTTTCTGGAGGCGCTATGCTTACGTCTGAACCTTCTGAGACAGAATTAGGTACATAGTCCTCATCCGACATGTTCTCACTGGAAAATTCTAATTCGGAATCCTGAAATAGTAAACATATCTTTTGTACATACTCAGAAAGCTTAGTTCTAAGGAAGAAAATTGCTGAAAAATAAAACATATCTGACTATTTAATAAATCATACTTACGGATGTTGAGGGGTCAGGTTTGGGCTTCACATTTTTCTCGTAGCAAGTTTTATGCCAGAAGCGGGAACAAACTAGATTGAGCATATAATAAACAAGGTTGGTTTCATTTGAATAAAAGGTGATTTAAGAAAAGATGCTTTAAAAAGTGATAGATAAAGCAGTGATAGATGATCAGTGTGTTTGAAAGTGTGGCTATAAGATGGAAGAGAACAGAGAAAGGAGAAGACTAATATAAATATGAATCGATTACACAATTACACAGGCAGACAGACTGAGCAAGACAGAAAGAAAGAATGAAAAGTTAACTTTTTCAAGCTAATTTAAAGATGCATTTAGAACGTCAAGATTACACAGTTTTAGGGTTTCAATGGTAAAGCATTTTTAAAAGTATTAAAATTGTCTGAACAAAATACTTACCCTTACATCTCACACCAGCCCACTTAAAAGCGGAATAAGGACCACTACAGCAATCACATTTATTCAAGCTTGATAGTACTGTAGATATTATGACATGTTTACAGTTCTGTTGAAAAAAAAAAGTTATAATTGATTAGAGGAAATTATACTGTATTACTATAGTTAGGTGTTAAAGGCACAATATAATGCATTAATACAATATTTAAATTGGTCTCTGATATCTATACAGAAGGTATGTGGCTTAGGTAAGGGCAAAAATGATTTAGAAACAGTTTTATCTTTCCATATTATTCAACAATGCCAAGGTAAATTTCAAGGTTTTTCATTATATGGCACCTTTAAGACATAGGGCTAAGGTTTGAACAAGTTATTTTAATTTCACAAATAACAAAATGTATATCACAAATGTACTGCACTGTAGTATGACAAAAGCAGTAAGTATGGGGGACTTACGATACACAAACCATTGTGCAGTTTGACAAAACACACACTGAACTTCTACCCATCCCCCACAACATGACAAAAGCAGTAAGTATGGGGACATACGATACACAAACCATGGTGCAGTTTGACAAAACACACCCTGAACTTCTACCCATCCCCCACAACATGACAAAAGCAGTAAGTATGGGGACATACGACAAAAGCAGTAAGTATGGGGGACATACGATTCACAAACCATGGTGCAGTTTGACAAAACACACCCTGAACTTCTACCCATCCCCCACAACATGACAAAAGCAGTAAGTATGGGGGACATACGATACACAAACCATGGTGCAGTTTGACAAAACACACCCTGAACTTCTACCCATCCCCCACAACATGACAAAAGCAGTAAGTATGGGGACATACGACAAAAGCAGTAAGTATGGGGGACATACGATACACAAACCATGGTGCAGTTTGACAAAACACACACTGAACTTCTACCCATCCCCCACAACATGACAAAAGCAGTAAGTATGGGGACATACGACAAAAGCAGTAAGTATGGGGGACATACGATACACAAACCATTGTGCAGTTTGACAAAACACACACTGAACTTCTACCCATCCCCCACAACATGACAAAAGCAGTAAGTATGGGGACATACGACAAAAGCAGTAAGTATGGGGGACATACGATACACAAACCATGGTGCAGTTTGACAAAACACACCCTGAACTTCTACCCATCCCCCACAACATGACAAAAGCAGTAAGTATGGGGACATACGACAAAAGCAGTAAGTATGGGGGACATACGATTCACAAACCATGGTGCAGTTTGACAAAACACACACTGAACTTCTACCCATCCCCCACAACATGACAAAAGCAGTAAGTATGGGGGACATACGATACACAAACCATTGTGCAGTTTGACAAAACACACCCTGAACTTCTACCCATCCCCCACAACATGACAAAAGCAGTAAGTATGGGGGACATACGATACACAAACCATTGTGCAGTTTGACAAAACACACCCTGAACTTCTACCCATCCCCCACAACATGACAAAAGCAGTAAGTATGGGGGACATACGATACACAAACCATTGTGCAGTTTGACAAAACACACCCTGAACTTCTACCCATCCCCCACAACATGACAAAAGCAGTAAGTATGGGGGACATACGATACACAAACCATGGTGCAGTTTGACAAAACACACACTGAACTTCTACCCATCCCCCACAACATGACAAAAGCAGTAAGTATGGGGGACATACGATACACAAACCATTGTGCAGTTTGACAAAACACACCCTGAACTTCTACCCATCCCCCACAACATGACAACTACCCATCCCCCACAACATGACAAAAGCAGTAAGTATGGGGACATACGACAAAAGCAGTAAGTATGGGGGACATATGATACACAAACCATTGTGCAGTTTGACAAAACACACCCTGAACTTCTACCCATCCCCCACAACATGACAAAAGCAGTAAGTATGGGGGACATACGACAAAAGCAGTAAGTATGGGGGACATACGATACACAAACCATGGTGCAGTTTGACAAAACACACCCTGAACTTCTACCCATCCCCCACAACATGACAAAAGCAGTAAGTATGGGGACATACGACAAAAGCAGTAAGTATGGGGGACATACGATACACAAACCATGGTGCAGTTTGACAAAACACACCCTGAACTTCTACCCATCCCCCACAACATGACAAAAGCAGTAAGTATGGGGACATACGACAAAAGCAGTAAGTATGGGGGACATACGATACACAAACCATGGTGCAGTTTGACAAAACACACACTGAACTTCTACCCATCCCCCACAACATGACAAAAGCAGTAAGTATGGGGACATACGACAAAAGCAGTAAGTATGGGGGACATATGATACACAAACCATTGTGCAGTTTGACAAAACACACCCTGAACTTCTACCCATCCCCCACAACATGACAAAAGCAGTAAGTATGGGGGACTTACGATACACAAACCATGGTGCAGTTTGACAAAACACACACTGAACTTATACCCATCCCCCACAACATGACAAAAGCAGTAAGTATGGGGGACATACGACACACAAACCATTGTGCAGTTTGACAAAACACACCCTGAACTTCTACCCATCCCCCACAAAATGACAAAAGCAGTAAGTATGGGGACATACAACATATGATACACATGCTAGTTTAGAATGAACCATCATCCATATACCATTGTAAATTAAACAATTCCTATGACTGATGATACATGGGGCAACTTTATGAGCAACGTTGCGGGGCAACTTGGGTTAATGTTGGCATCAGTGGGCAACCAGAAGAGACACAGGTTCCATGACTGATTTAAAGTCTGAAAAAATTTTTTTTTACCCATTCTCAGTTGGGAAAGTGCCCAAGCAACATTGTTCAAAAAAAGTTGCCTGGCAAGATTGCTCAAAATGTTGTCCTGTGTATCATCAGCCTATCACTATCTTTTTTAATTCTTTAAGTTTGTAATTAAAAATCACTGTTGTTGCCAACTAAAGAACATTTAAGAAATAAATGCTTATTAAATGCTCATTTTTAATGGAAAGTACATTACCTGTTGAGTGTTGTCATGACATGTCAGCTGAGAATCAGACGTTGTTGAGATCTGAAAAGGTTTGAGTACTGAACATTAAATTTGGATAACACGGCAGTACATGGTGATGCTTTGAGTATCCAAAACAACTAATGTGAAAATGACATAATACAAGTGAATTCTTAGATCAAACAATCAGGGCATGTGAGAATTCATTGCAGCACACAGTCCTAATCGTCTGTAATGCTAAGGTAATGATTCTACATCATCTTACCAAAGTTGATGGAGATTTAACTACCTGTTGAGCATTAGAAACACACACTTACCTCCTTTGACCCATCTCTTGCTGCACAGCTGACCAAAGCATGCACCTGTTGTTCAATCTCAGAACAAACCTGTGAAATATGAAAGATTTGTGTAATCAGATTGACAAAAGGTCAACTATACTATGCTATAAAACACTTTTTATGGAAATTTTAAAGAAATCAATAGTTTATAAGGATTTTGCATCATCTTACCAAAGTTGATGGAGATTTAACTACCTGTTGAGCATTAGAAACACACACTTACCTCCTTTGACCCATCTCTTGCTGCACAGCTGACCAAAGCATGCACCTGTTGTTCAATCTCAGAACAAACCTGTGAAATATGAAAGATTTGTGTAATCAGATTGACAAAAGGTCAACTATACTACGTTATAAAACACTTTTTATGGAAATTTTAAAGAAATCAATAGTTTATAAGGATTTTGCATCATCTTACCAAAGTTGATGGAGATTTAACTACCTGTTGAGCATTAGAAACACACACTTACCTCCTTTGACCCATCTCTTGCTGCACAGCTGACCAAAGCATGCACCTGTTGTTCAATCTCAGAACAAACCTGTGAAATATGAAAGATTTGTGTAATCAGATTGACAAAAGGTCAACTATACTATGCTATAAAACACTTTTTATGGAAATTTTAAAGAAATCAATAGTTTATAAGGATTTTGCATCATCTTACCAAAGTTAATGGAGATTTAACTACCTGTTGAGCATTAGAAACACACACTTACCTCCTTTGACCCATCTCCTGCTGCACAGCTGACCAAAGCATGCACCTGTTGTTCAATCTCAGAACAAACCTGTGAAATATGAAAGATTTGTGTAATCAGATTGACAAAAGGTCAACTATACTACGTTATAAAACACTTTTTATGAAAATTTTAAAGAAATCAATTCGTACAACCTCAGAACAAACCTGTGTGGGTTCAAAATCAAATACTAACACTTCTCCACATGTAACTGTAAACTGTGTCTTTAAATTAAAGTAAAAGGATTATTTCAATCTGTTAATACCTTTGTTCTCCATGGCCAGTCAGAATCTCCATAGTTATACGTTATCTCTTCCCCAGGACTTATGTCCTTTACTGCAAATAAGCACAGATGGGGCTTTCCGTCCACTCTGATTGTTTTCATTTTGCTGTTGGGGTTCACATGATCATCATTGACGATTCTCCCTAAAGAAGCATCTTCTCTGGCAGCATCAACCCTGAAACAGCAAGAACATAGTGCTATCTCCACGGTGTAATATTGACTGAATCATACAATAGGAAAGTTTCACAGAATAATAATAATAATAATAAAAAGTTAATTCTAGTTTACCACTGCTGCATCAGGAAATGCAAAGTTTATACATACCACAACTGTTTTCCATCACAACGAAATTCAAATAAAAAAACTTCAAGTGCAGCATGGTATACTCTGTGCCTTCTTTCATATTCTTTTTTAGATATGATTTCCCCTCGATATTCAATGAGGAAATCTCCCTTTTGAAAGTGGCGACAGCTGAACACTCCTCGACCTAACCAAGAGCAGATCAGTCAGGGTAGAAGTTAAAACAATACTTAAAACATAGACAATTGTGTTACTCACCTTTAAATGAATTTATGTATTTTATTTCAAATCCATCCTTATCTTTGAGCATGGATGAAAAATATGCAGCTTCATCCTTTGGTTTTAGTTTGGCCCTCCGGGACCTTGTTCCTGCCATTTCCTGCAAAAGCCAGATGATGTATTTGGTCACTTGATGAAATTATAATAATTATATGTTTTTTTTAGACATCACTGACCTAATCAACAATGAGTTTATACTTTTATTTGCTGTAGAGGGCTTAAATATAAACAATAGGGATCATTATGTACTACTTGCAGGTCAGTGAAACAGGAAAGCATCTTAGACCTTACAAATGTGTTTAGTATTTTTAACAATCTGAAACATGCTGCTTTTCTCCTTCTCAACTACACTGTGACTGTCACTAAAGAGAAACATTATGATTATGGCTATCAGACTTTTACAGGTCCTTCTCAAAAAATTAGCATATTGTGATAAAGTTCATTATTTTCCATAATGTAATGATAAAAATTAAACTTTCATATATTTTAGATTCATTGCACACCAACTGAAATATTTCAGGTCTTTTATTGTTTTAATACTGATGATTTTGGCATACAGCTCATGAAAACCAAAATTCCTATCTCAAAAAATTTGCATTTCATGAAAAGGTTCTCTAAACGAGCTATTAACCTAATCATCTGAATCAACTAATTAACTCTAAACACCTGCAAAAGATTCCTGAGGCATTTAAAAACTCTGAGCCTGGTTCATTACTCAAAACCGCAATCATGGGTAAGACTGCCGACCTGACTGCTCTCCAGAAGGCCATCATTGACACCCTCAAGCAAGAGGGTAAGACACAGAAAGAAATTTCTGAACGAATAGGCTGTTCCCAGAGTGCTGTATCAAGGCACCTCAGTGGGAAGTCTGTGGGAAGGAAAAAGTGTGGCAAAAAACGCTGCACAACGAGAAGAGGTGACCGGACCCTGAGGAAGATTGTGGAGAAGGACCGATTCCAGACCTTGGGGGACCTGCGGAAGCAGTGGACTGAGTCTGGAGTAGAAACATCCAGAGCCACCGTGCACAGGCGTGTGCAGGAACTGGGCTACAGGTGCCGCATTCCCCTGGTCAAGCCACTTTTGAACCAGAAACTGCGGCAGAAGCGCCTGACCTGGGCTACAGAGAAGCAGCACTGGACTGTTGCTCAAATTTTGCATGTCATTCGGAAATCAAGGTGCCAGAGTCTGGAGGAAGACTGGGGAGAAGCAAATGCCAAAATGCCTGAAGTCCAGTGTCAAGTACCCAGAGTCAGTGATGGTCTGGGGTGCTATGTCAGCTGCTGGTGTTGGTCCACTGTGTTTTATCAAGGGCAGGGTCAATGCAGCTAGCTATCAGGAGATTTTGGAGCACTTCATGCTTCCATCTGCTGAAAAGCTTTATGGAGTTGAAGATTTTGTTTTTCAGCACGACCTGGCACCTGCTCACAGTGCCAAAACCACTGGTAAATGGTTTACTGACCATGGTATTACTGTGCTCAATTGGCCTGCCAACTCTCCTGACCTGAACCCCATAGAGAATCTGTGGGATATTGTGAAGAGAAAGTTGAGAGACGCAAAACCCAACACTCTGGATGAGCTTAAGGCCGCTATCGAAGCATCCTGGGCCTCCATAACACCTCAGCAGTGCCACAGGCTGATTGCCTCCATGCCACGCCGCATTGAAGCAGTCATTTCTGCTAAAGGATTCCCCACCAAGTATTGAGTGCATAACTGAACATAATTATTTGAAGGTTGACTTTTTTTTTTTATTAAAAACACTTTTCTTTTATTGGTCGGATGAAATATGCTAATTTTTTGAGATAGGAATTTTGGGTTTTCATGAGCTGTATGCCAAAATCATCAGTATTAAAACAATAAAAAACCTGAAATATTTCAGTTGGTGTGCAATAAATCAAATATATGAAAGTGTAATTTTTATCATTACATTATGGAAAATAATGAACTTTATCACAATATGCTAATTTTTTGAGAATGACCTGTATACAGTATATGAAACCTCTACAGACACCTACAGCAAGGTTAAAACTAACAGCAGGTCTGATAAAACAACACCGATTACCCTTACTGTACTATTACAGGAATAACCTTCACAAAGAACTGTAAACAATAGAGCTCCGGACGCCACGTGACCTATTCTGTTTACACCGCCATTTTGGCAGTAAAGAGGCCGTACGAGACGAGCGTGAACGGATGACGGCAGCATGAGTTTTAAGGCAACAGAGTTCACTGCGCACTTTAATTAAAAAGATATAGACCTGTACATAGCAAAACTTAATAGATTAAACATAACAGATCCCTATAATGCCCCCGGGGTGCTTTTCATGTGTATTAATAAAGGAACTTATAGCTTTCCTGAACTGCAGTATCCTGATATAACGTTATATAACTAACGTTACTTCATTAACTTTTCCTCGGCCTATTCCGGAGACTCTTTAAAGGCCTACAAAAGCCTGTTTTTTTTTTATGTTTATGGACAGTGTGTGAAAATGTGAGTTTATGTCCAATCATAAACCGGTGGGATAATGTATCTGATTGATATATTATATATATATATATATAAACTGATATTAGTTTACACATTATCCCACCGGTCACAATTGTGACTGAACATAAAAAAAAATAATTTCATACACTTTCCATAAGCATTTAAAATGCTTTTAAATGCTTTCCTCCACCTGTTCTGGAATCCAGGCACACAGCAGCTGTCCACCATGTTGAAATAGTAATTGTTTTGAATTATTATTCGACCCGACCGCTATCGATAACGCAAAAGCCGCTCTGGTGCTCTCCTGGTTGACTGCCAAAATGGCGGAGTTTAGATTGCATGACGTCAGCCCCCGGAGCTCTATTAAAAGGATCTGATCAGACACACAAATAGTTTACAACTAAACAGCTGTGTGCCCTGAAAAACCTCAAGTTCACCATTCCCATATGAAAAATACATGTAGTAGACTTCTGTACTATAGTAAACTAGAGTAATAATCCTAGATACAATAGGTTTTTTTAAACTTACCATAGTAAAAATTAAAGAATACTATGGTTTATCAATTCACTAATATTACAGGATACTGAAGTGCATTAACAAAGTGTAGTAATCACTATTATACTAACATACTGCAGTAAACTCCAATTTACTACATCAAACACTACAATATTTGTCCATTAGGCCTTTCATAGATTAACCCCATTATCACAACACTGAACTGCCCAGATAGCAAAATAAATATGATCTCAATCTGGCATCATGAGTTATTTAACCATTAGCCATTAACTTTTAAACCCAAAACATACATAATACAAGCGGTTTAGTTATTGCTTGTTTATTTGTCAGACTAACGTTAGAAAGTCAATAGTTAATTCCTTATATATCCTTATACTCCTTATATTTTGTGAGGAAACGCTAGATAAAAGCTTACAAACGTGACCAAAGCTGTTTGTCTGTTTTATAACGTTAACTAATATAATATACTGTTTTATTGTTTATTGAGTTTTATCATCAATCTTACCTTAAGTGTCTTCAGGGTGACTTGCTGATTATCTCAGCCGGAAGAGACTCGGTCGGAGGTGGGGGAGGGTAGGAAAATGATTCCAATGATATTGCTTCTCTGTGTTTTTATTTTTATAGTTGTGGTGTGGACTTTGTTATTCCTTTATATTTAGATCTATTTTACAAACATATCTTTATCGTTATTGTCCTTTGTGTGAATGGCTAAAACACAGTGGTTAGACAAAACCCGAATTTACAAGGACTTCTCACCTTTCAGCCAATCAAAACCCGCGATTCCATTCACAAGTGTGAATATTAATGAGGAGGTGCAGTACCAAGACCCACCTGCAGGAGCGCAGTTCCGATACACACTCTTAACACAAAGTCCGATGATTGTGAACTATAAGGACTTTTGGAGAAAATTTGAATTTGAGCTCCTCCCACATGTAGAAGCACTTCTACGTTGTCTGAATTATGAGGACACTGACACTGTCCTCATAATCCAAAATGTCCTCGTAGTGTGGCGTGTATTCATATAAAATGTCCTCGTAAATCACAAAAACCCACACAGACAGTCACACACACACACACACACACACACACACACACACACACACACACACACACACACACACACACATATATGTTACGGGGTGTAATGGTACACAAACATAATCAACACTCAAACAAAAATTATATGCAAACATGAAAATTGAACACAATTCCGTTTTTAAATTAACTTCTAAATTATAGGCTACAATTTTTTGTTGAAATATAATCATTGCTCATAATCAAAAGATTTATTTAAATACAATATTAAATATTAAATACAATAATGCAAATATTAAAATGTACCACTACCAGGTAAAGTAAAATAAAGAATTTTGTTTACTTTTACTTTTAATCATATTTCATTCAGTGAATCACTAATTGTGCGATTGCATGAGATGTTCATATATGTTTATTTCACATTTAAGTTAGAAGTAAAGAGGAAGGCTCCGTCTAGACATTTGACAGATATGTGGATTGATTTTGATGTGAGAGTCAACAGGAGATGCACTTTTTCACTGGAGGAAGTGTTATTATGGATTATGGACTCTATGTATTTTAGTTAAAATCATCATAATGCTGGATGTGTTTCATCTTTTGTCTTTTCCAGATGATAACTGATGGACTGGAGTGCTGTGAATTATTGTGATGTTTTTATCAGCTCTCTTTCTGACGGCACCCATTCACTACAGAGCATCCACTCTAGTGTTTGAGCAACAGAAAACACACATGACTGAGCGTGTTTGTGTCTCTCTAACACTGACTAATCTAATGTGAAGCTGTGTGTCCCTGTAAGAGCAAAGGAGAAGGTCAACGGGAGACGAGGGCTGGGAGGGATGTGAACTTCACTTGTTAAAGGTGAGAGCAGCGTCGTTCCCCGAGGATCCAGCGAGTGTGAGAACGACCGATAGAAGTCTGCGCTCTCCATATTCATACACAGAAGAACAAGCTTAACAGAGATCTCAGATATACTGAAGAGTCCAGTGAACTGTGTTATGAATGTTTCATCCAAAAACCCTGAGGGGAAATAGAAACAGACGTCTAAAATGAGTTTGGACAGCAGCTCATATCATTCAGTCTTGGAAGAATTGGATTTTATTTACACTTCATCCAGAACATTTTGCTAACATTCTCATTAAGTCATAAAAACATTATTTCTAAATTCTCTGTGAACTTCCAGTTTTTTTTATAATAATAATAATAATAAATAAGGGAATATTCAATTACAGAATTATGGTAATGTTACATTTAAATGTTCTCTAAACATTTTAAATTGTTAGATGAACTAAAATATATAGCAACGTATTTATACTAACGTTTTGAGAAAATCACCATACAGCAAAAAAAATATTTTAAATATATATTGCAAACAGTTATAGTATATTGTAAACACCTTTATGTCATTGAAATATATTTTTGAAGTAGAAAATATATTTTGCTTCAATCTTCATGAACCAAAATATATTTCAAAATGTATTTCAGGTGCAAGAAAATAGATTTGCATCCCTATATTTGGGAAAACTAGATCTATAAAGACTTAATAATATAAATATAAATATATTTTTTAATATAACATTGAACTTTTTTACAGTGTAAAGTATGTGTAATATGTGAATGTATTTTCATGAATTTAAATATATAAAGGCCAACATATTTCAATCTTTTAAATGCTTTAACATATTTTAAACTAACATGTATTCATAGAATTTCATAGATGTATTTGTTTATTAAATTTTTTATTTAATATTTTAATTTTTTGATGCATTGGTAATTAAAGACCTGATAACTTTGAATGCACATTCTATTAAGAAATATTTGTTCATAAAGAAACATCTGAGATATTGTAGCCCTTTAAGAAACTGAAGAGAACTTAAGAACTTTTTTGAAAAAGAGTTTTTTGTTTCAGCTGTGAAATGGAAAGCTGTCAGATCCTTCAAGGAATCAGGACGATAATTAAATGAAACACTAGACTTGAGCTGATTGAATCTGGCCGTGAGTTAACGCTGGTCCTCGCTGCATACTAAGAAGATGTGCGGCATTCCCACTGAAACCTGTTTGTGTCACACAGAAATAATCTCATCTAGAGAGATAAGAGAGCACACAGTCTTCATGATATTACACGAGATCAGGAGACTCTCATCATTCACACTCTTACAAAGGATCTTAGGATCTTACATATGAATGATTTTGTCATTGTTAGGAACGAACCTTCATTATCTTTTTTTATCTGAAACCACAGAAAGTTGCCTGAACTGAACAGTACAGAGATAACCAAGCAAACATTTAATGACTGCAGTATTAAAAAATTTGACATTTATAGATTAATTCCCTTCTTTTAACTGTTCAGACACAATTTTCATCCTTCATATAAAGTTTATAGTAATAATATATGTATATATATATCATTATCTTATTATTTACAGCTAATGTTATTATTTTTGAATTGCAGATGTTTTGTGCTCATTTTAGTTTAGTTTAATCATGTTTTAATTTTTGTATTACACAGATCATCATTTTAAATTATATTTTATTTTAAATAAAAAATATATATAATATACTAAAAAAAGAAGATAAAAAAACGAATAACAAACCCTTATATTGAGTGCAGTGAAATAAGTGTTTGCAAACAATTTATTTGAGCAACATTTAAATAAAACAAATGTTGAAAGTTAGTCAACTAAATTTGTTTATTTAAATGTAGCTAAAATAAATTGATTGCAACCACTTACAATAAAACATTTTAGTTAAATCATTGTTATAGTACAGGAAAAGGATCTAATTTCAAACCATTGCACTGAATATTTATCATATTCATGTAGCATTTGCATGGCATATGTTATAGACTGTCATGCTACTTTCTGGTCATTTAAGTGATGTATTAAAGCTATATTTGTCACAGATCCATGTATAAAGAACATCTCATCATGAAGCATGTATATGTAGATCTGGTGATTATGTGATTATGTGAGCCCCCAAACCAAATATGTCTGATATTACCCAGCAGGCTCTTGGGCAGAGCGCAGCACACAGCACAGACTCCATTCATTTACAGGACTAGGTTTTTTGGGAAAGGTGCTCAATCTTGTTTGGTGAGTGTAATATCTCAAGATGAACTGATTACAAGTAGTTTTGAACACATTAAACTGTACCGTCTGATGTAGTACACTAAATAAAAAAATGCTGTAGGTTTTACTTTGAAACAGTTTTTACGCAGAAAATGGCTAGTAAATTGTGCAAACATGATTAAAGAAATGACAAGCTACACATTGGCTTAAAAGTGAAATTCTGAAGTAGACTGAAACATTTTTTTTTGTAAACTGCAATCCTCTTTATTTCCAACTTCACATGACTTTCAGTAGATGATTGGTGCTACCAGTTTTATGGTTCAACATGCTTAGTTTATTATACAGTAATAAGTTTATATATTGTGTGAGTTATAGTGTAAATGCTTGCATAGAAAACCTAAAAATATAAGGGAATTTTAAAATGATGTTTTCCAGCAGAGTATTTCATTGGTTGTTGTTAATTTACAGTATAATAAAGCATTTTATATTCATTTGTGTGCAGACTGCTCTTTTGAATTTTTTTTTTCAAGATCTCATTGCAAAAAAAACAAAAACAAAAATATATTTAGTTGTTTTTCAAACAAAAAACTCTCTACATATAATATAATAAATATATATTTACTTAAGAAGCAAAATATGTTCATTCTGAAACATGTATAACAATTTTATGCTTAAAACAAGAAAGTAAATAAATAAATAAATGTAATTCAAAATTGTAACCCATTATTTTTAGCCCATTCAATATATTTTTATAGCATAAACATTAAATATTAAACAACAATGTTTAGATATTTGTACTAAAAAACAAGACAAACAAGAGTAAGATTTATTATTATTATTATTATTTATTTTTTTGGTGTTGTTATAAAAACAAACTCAATTAATTATATTTAATGGTTTAATTTAAATATATTCAGTTTCGTCCAAATTATATTTAACAACTTATTTCAGGGGCACGATAATTTTAGGTATATTTTAATACTCAAAAATATTTTGGTAGAATATATAGTTAAATAAATATATATAGAAATGCATTTTAACAAATATACATGTTTATATATATATATATATATATATATATATATATATATATATATAAAATTGTATTTATTTATTTATTTTTTGTCATATGGTGATTCAGTCTGAATGATTCATTAGCTAATGGATCTGAACGAATGATTAAGTATCTTCATCATCAGTAATCATAAACCAGGTGAAAGTGCTGGGAATGTCGTGAAAGCGTCAGAGCATCAGAAGCAGATCGTCTGTGAAAGCGTGTCTCCCGTGTCCTCTCACATCAGACGACAGAAGAGTCCTGCTCCAGGTTTGCCCCTAATGAGTCGTCAGAGAGCTTTGAAATGTCACTGCTTATATAAGATGTGCATCAGACGAACACGACTCAGAATAAACCATAAAGAGCCAGTCAGGCGGTCTGAAGAAACACAGAAGAGAAACTCTTCTGAAGAAGACAACAGAGGCGTTTATGGCTGCTGACTCCTGTACTCCTCCAAAGCTAGTTTACTCTCTCTATTCTATGGATTTCTTTCTCCACAACATCCCTTCAAAATGAACTTTTATTAAAATAGAGTATAATTAGGGTTTTTATTGATGATATTATTAGCAATCTTAGTAGTAGCATCAATAATAAGTTTGGCTTCATATTTAAGACATTTAATGCTTCAGTTAGATTCCTCTAGCTATGAACCTTGTGGATATGATTTATATATAATTGCCCATTTATAAGGTTTTTTCACCCCAATATTCACTTTAAAAAGCATCAAGGAATAGTTCTTTCTTCTGCTGAACACAACATAAAACATTTTGAAGAATAACCGAACTGGTCCCCATTGCCTTCCGTATATATTTTTTCCCTACTGTGAATGTGAATGGTTACCGTCAACTGTTTGGTTAAAAACATTCTTCAAAATATCAGTCTAAACCCATTCGACTGGAGGACTGTGATGATCAGAGATGCACCGGTGATCAGATGTGATCTCGCTGGGAATGATCTATGAAGATACTGATCAACACTGCTCTGTAAGCGCAGAAAGACAATTAACCTCAGGTTACTTCAGAGAGTCTGTGCAATCAACGAGACGTGCGATGCTGTGGATGAAAGGCTTCTGCTAATGGCCTATTAACACTCAAATCTAGTCAATAATACTCCGCAGATCTGTTATTGTGGTCAAAGAAGGCTGACGATGCTGTAGTTATGAGTTATGGGTGAGGATTCAAAGCAACTTTTATTGTTGCAAGCGTGTTTTGAGTGGCTTTAAAATGTAGGTGTTTTAAGTCAACACATAATGCCAAGAAAGTGACATATACAATATAACAGTAACAATTAACAAAAAAATGTTTAAATAAGGTGATGAGTAATGAATAGAAATCAAATCAAATATATCTATTGAATTGAATTTGTCATAAAATCATTCTCACATGCACAGTGCTCTGATTTTATGCCAACGAGGCAGAAACATTTCCAGAGGGATGATGAGTAAGTGTTTTTAAATGCCAGATTTTAGGATTCAGAGAGGTCTCTTCTCATGACGACAGAAGTCAAAGAGGAAACACCAGTTACGGTCTCTCTATCCGTTTACTTTTAGAAAAAAAAAGCCTAAAAATCTTTATTTTACATACAATCTTATTAAATATAATTATTAAATTATTATTTAATAAAAACAACCAGAGTTTGGCCATTGAAACCACACTAAAACAAGGTACAAGTACAAGCTCAGTAAATGTCCTAAAATATGATTTACAATGATCCAATGTGTGTGCAAAAACTGATAAAAAGAACAAAAACACATCAAAAGATTCTAAGACTTTCCCTATTAATAAAAAATATTATAGAATCTCAACGATACTAAAATAACACAAAGCTTTAAAAGAGAAGAGTATAAGAGAAAAGTCCTAACTTAGAGATGAATGTCAGACAGATATGGTGCATCTGTGCCTCGAGTGACACGAGTTCATGTCCTGACTCGGGACCAGTGCTTTCCATCTCAAATGTGAGAAACTCAATGATATCATTTTAAAAGAACAGAAATTAATCATAAATAAAAAAGGCAGGTTTAACTTAGCAACCTTGAACGAGTCAATGCTCTGAGAGGCTCTGTGTAGATTGTGTCAAACCAGTCACATATGAGGAAGGGTTCATTTCATTAGGGTGCTGCCTATGTAGACATCAGACCACAAAACAGCTCACTTCAGGTTTGAAACAGCTCTATAATGCTTTCCTAAAGAACCTTTCAGTGATCAGTTCTTAAGAGACACTATTGTGAAATACATTTAATAATCTAAAGAATCTTTTTACTCTATAAAGAACCTTAAGTCAAGTAGAACAGTTCCATTAATGTTAAAGGTTCTTCATGGAACCATCGATAAAGAAATGTTATTTTTAATTACAGGGGATTTGTTTAAACAACAACTCATAAACCATTAAAGGTGATCTAAGGTTGTTAACTGATGGAAACAATTTTAGGCCTATTTAAACTTCTTTAATAATCATGTCTTACTACAGGTTTCACAGTGATACCATAATTCTGCAGAGAAATCTCCACCAATCAGAGAATGGAAACAAGCTAATTGTGCCAAAAAACAAACAAACAGTCAAATAACTCTTTAGCTCTGCTACTCACATGAATCACTGCAAATTATGTAATACAGTTAGAATTTTATGCTCTCAAACTATTCAGATTTTATGCATATAAAACGAGCCTGTCCTCCAACAAAAAACGACCATATAGGTCGTTTGTGCAAGCACCTTATTACGACCTATATTTACGTTTTAAAGTTAAGGGCCCTCTAGCGGGCGTAAAAATAATGACAGTATCGCGTTGCGTCTGTCGTCATAAAATGACGTATAACGTCATTACCAATCAAAACGCACATTTATTTAAATGAAATGCGTGGGCTTTTTACACCGATCTCACATTATTTCCTACATATTTTACTAGGTGGCTTATTCATTCGAATGACCACACCTAACCCCACCCCTAAACCTAACCCTCACAGAAATCATGCTAAATTATGATTTATTGAGCATATACATTTTCGTGCACATCCGTTCCCTGGGATTGAACCCATGATAGCATGATTACATATGAAGGTATAACGCAATAATCTACCAACTGAGCTACACGAAACACAAACCAGAGGGCAAATAAAAGAGTACAAAACATTAATATGAAAACGACCTTTTGCCAATAGGGGCGCAATTGTAGTATACGCTCTGATGGGTCGTATTTCAGGGATTTGGACAAACGACCTATACGAGCGTATTGGTTGGAGGACAAGTTGGAGCTATAAAACAGTTTCTTTAAATCAATAGTTTGTCATTTGACTGTCATTTTCAATTAAATCCATTAAGTGGTCTTTCCTTATATAAGTCTTGTCGACTGATTTTTTACAGATAAACATTTTTGCTACAAATCAAAGTTTGTAATGTTGTGATTCACCTTGTAGCTGGTTGATTTGGTTCATTTTGGTTTAAAGAAAACTTTTTAAAACCTCTGTGTGAAAACTTCTTGAACAAAGGCCTCTGAAAAGGTCTTGCACTCTATATCTATGTAACTCTTCTGAATGACATCAGTTCTCTGCTCACTCGGTTGCTAACAAACTGATGCTGTAATTGAGTCTATTAAACTACATTTCAGCTTTTCTCCCGAGGTGTGTCGTGAATCATCTCACACAAAGAACTGTTTGTTCTTTTGTATCTTTGTTAATCTATCGTTATCTTTGCAGCATGTGAGGCCGCAGGACACAATGAGCTCCAATTCTTCAACAGAGAATGACAAACCTCTTAACCTCGGGGACTGAGACGGTGTCACAGAGAACAAGAGCTTGGAAAACAAACAGGGATACAGGAGGATGCAATTTATACCAGAGAGAGACAGAAACAGAGAGGAAGAACCTAAGAGGTGCGAGTGATTCGGAGAGGATGATGGGAAGAGGAGAAGCAGATATAGAAGATTGATCATCAATAAAAGAAGCCAGAGAGAACAGAGCCAGAGAGATGGAGGAGATTGAATCGAAAAAACACAGGCGATTGACAATGTGGAGCCAATTATGTGGCTACACTCTCAGTGTTTGCATTATGCATGTGGTGCAGCTTCTCCATCAGTCCTGATGCTCTCTGTTTGGGTCTCGCTGAGGTTTTCTCAAACGTACTTGAAAAAACTGCTGCTGTTATTGGTGAATTGTGAGTCTTGTATCACATTGACGATTTCCCCATTTGAAGATTATATCATGCTTTCACAATTATACAATCTTTTCCACTGTGTTGGCATCCTTTTGTTTTCAAATCTTGTTCTGTCAAGGTCTGGATGGTTAGTATGATCCAGTTAGCCCCTGCTGGTCAATATCATGACTATTTGACATCAAACTGCATCCTTTTTTTGACACTTAAGAAAGTCATATTTATAGCTCTAGTGATGTCTTTATAGACAGATGATACACATTAAAGGAATAGTTCAGCCAAAAATGGAAATTCACTGAAAGTGGGTTCCATCCAGGATTTAGATGTGTTTATTTCTTCATCAGGTTTGTGGAAATGTAGCATTGCATTAGTGTCTCATCAATGGATGCTTTTCAGTGAATGGGTGCCGTCAGAATGAGAGTCCAAACAGCTGATAAAAACATCACAATAATCCACAGCACTCCTGATGCAACAAAATCAACCATGATGCACAAACTAAAATCCTTTTAAGTCAAGCGCTACTTAAACCCATATTATATCGTTTTAATGACAGCTTTCACTTTTTCAGTTCCACATGAAAGCTGCCAATTATTAACATCTATGCAAGGCCAGCCAGCCACCAGCTCTTGATTTTCACCAGCTTCTCCTCCATCAATAAACCCAGATTCCTTTAAGCGCTGCATAATTCACCACCGCTAGATTTAGACAATATCAGTTCTTCAGTCTGCGGTGGCTGCTGTTGTTGTGGTGGATACGGTGTGATGTTGAATTCATGACACTCTTGTCACAGCAGAGGCAGATGGCATATGGAGGGCAGACGCTTCATTTTCTGCCTTTCCACCCGAAATTTCCTCTTAGCAGCATCTGAGCAGAGATCTCGAATGTCTTTGATGTTTAATGCATAGCGATGCCTTGTGGCTGGGGATAAAGGGGACTAGTCTGTCGAGAGAGTGAGGGGGATACAGTCCAGATTAGTGCGTGGGACCGGATCAGATGTGATGTATTTATCAGTGACAAAGGAATCTTCATATTCACGCTGTGTGCAAACTAAGGCTGAAGATGCATTGAATACAGCACAGAGACCACCAGATTTGACTTTTTTTTTTAATTCCCAAATTAATATTGTTTGAAACCTGCATTTATGGATCCAATTTACTAGCCTAATTAAAAAGAGTCATGCATATTATTCTATTTTGCAGTAAAAATGTAATAGTAGCATAAATAGCACACATAAATGTGTGTTTTTTGCATAACATCAATTTAGGAAAGGATTATTCGTGGAACATGTGTAAGAAGAAACTGTAACTAATGCATTGAAAAGATGCTAATTTCTTGCTCATCCATGTTAATATTTAAATAATAACTTCCAGGGCTTCTGTTAAGCGTTAAAAACATTCCGACAGAATTAATGCCACTTGATTAACCTCAGAGTAATAACAAAACAACACTGATTGCAAACACTTCATTAGAGAGCAACCGTGACAATAAACCATAATTTATCTACGCATAATGTCAAAACATACCGCTTAAATTAAACATGTCTGAAGACTCAAGGACAATAGTAGTAATCAGAAACCACAAAGGAAGTGCAAAGTGAGATTACATTTCTGCATGAGTCTCATTTCATTAATTAAGGTTACAGTTTGATTAATGAAAGTGTGTGTGTGGACTAGAGAGAGCAAGAGAGAGAAAACATTACAACTCACTGAACGCACTGTACGCATATCTCTCACAGCCTCGCTTTCATTTATGATGTATACATTATATATGTAGAGTATCGAATTTTTCTTCTAAATTGCATGAAGGACACATTTTAAGAAAACTAAATCTGAAGAACCTGCATTATCATGTTTAGACAGCAGCAGATATAATTTTCAGTGCATTTGGTAGAAACTTTTATCAAAAGCGACTTACATTGAATTCAAGATAAACATTTTATCAATTCACGCATTCCCTGGGGATCGAACCCATGACCTTGGTGTTGCTAGTTTTATGATCTAATGTTGAGCTAAAGAAATACATATTCACACACAGTTTAGTTAAAACAAACAAACAAACAAACATATTCTATAACTAAAAGTGACTACCTTAATGTTTGAGAAGAAAACACATTTTGAGAGTGAGTTTGGCTGACAAAAAATGTATTCTAGGAATGTTTGCCAAAGTTCAAGTTATGAAAACATGTATGAATGTTCTACGAATGTTCAAAATGTTCATAAAAATGTTTTAAAAACAGTTTTTTGTTATGTAAACATTAAGGAATGCTGCTTCTCTGAACATTATATAACATAAAATAATATAAATAAATAAAACGTTAGAGGAACATCCCACTAAAAACTTTCAGAAATAAAACATACCATAGCCAATGTATAGATAGTGTTTTTTTGTGTCATTGTTCTGAGAATATTAATAATCACCAGATTACATTGATCAAACATTCTATGAACTTTTCTGGAAAAATGTTAGTAATTTTGAGAAAACCTTGCCAGAACGATCTGAGAACGTTCCATTAACATTAACTGACAACTAGTTTCACTACCTGTATACAATTATATCGAGTTTTTGAACAAAGCAGCAGGAGTTGCTCCAAATCCCAACAGTTTGAAATAAAAATGTCATTTCTTTCAATAACAATATAGATATCTACTATGATTATTTCTGTCACTATTGTTACAGGCTTTAACTGAAAGCTGGTTAACTTGGTTACCTGATAATCAAAGACAGCAGCCGCTCTTGTGTACTAGTAGTAGTCACCCTTGATAGTAAACACTGCTGAGCTGCTGTCAATCACAAACACCGACTGAAAGGATTTCTCGTGAAGCGGCGAGAAAAGAGCGGGAGGCGCGTGATTGGCGCGCAAATCTCTCCCGCTTCGAGCGCGCGCGGCGGATTCAGTTGCTCTCGCGCTGCTTGCTGCACGGACGCCGGCTCCAAACGCGCGTCCAGAAACCGGAGTAAATACTGCTTTTATCTACTTTTATTGGATGTTAAGTGAAGACCAATGTCTCCGTGGACTCGGTTGGTCAGCTCATCCTGATAGTTCCGAGAAATGTCCGTTTATACACGGCGCCACAGGTAAGAGAAGCGCTGGAGATTCTGACTGGATTTCTGACGGATTTCTTTCATTTGTGTGTTACGCAGTTACTTTTAACGTCATTAAATAATACGTTTTTAACTAGAATCAGAAAATTAAATATTCCTAAGTTAAATTACATTTAAAATGATTCGAATTAAGCTTTGTTATTGTCAAATCCCTAAATGTTTTGATGTCTTGTAATCTTATCCATCGTAAATAAGAATGTGTTATTCATTTTGAGCAGTTTAACGTTATGCAAATCGCAGTTTTATTCGTTTTCCATTTCAGACTGAATAAATGTGAAAATGTGTCCAGATGTTGTATATTGTTATGTAATGTATATGCAGAAGGAAACTCATTCATTTGGGCATGTGTTCATGTTATAGTCAAGGCCAAATTCACCTAAATTGGCACATTGTGCAGTTGAGTGTTTCATTAGGTTTGGATAATGTGATTGGTTTTCTTCTATTATTATCTTTTAGTGGATTTCTTGTTATTGTAATTGGACTGTAAAGTGCTAATCTTGCATGTCGACAGTTAATGCGTTCTGCATAAAAATGAGGTATTAGTACATTTCCATTGCTTTTGGGAGAGATCATTATTATTATTTTTTTGGCAAGTACCAGTTCACATCACCTTATAATTTAGCAGATCACATGGTTTGTATTAGTATTTATTTTGTTATAGTTGTGTATGTGAAGCAGTCGGTCCCTCAGTGGCTCTTGAGTCAAGCATGAAATGCAGAGCAAATGTAGGAGTGGAAATAAACAGGATTAACATAAATGATGTTTATTTTGAGTTATGGGGAACATCGTCTCAATTTATCTTCAACATTCCAGAACTGGGATTTTGAGAGTGACGCATCCCGAGAGATTGACTGTGTGAGGATGGAGAGGTAGATCAGAAAACTGCTGAATTCTCATATTGGACCTGGATTTACTACTTCTGGAAAAAGTAGAGTGGAAAACATAATATAGAGATGTTTAATATATAGAGAGAGATTGAATCAGGACAGTAGTGTATGTATATACATTTATATTAAGTGGTGTTTTGCTCATACTTCAGTGCAACTATTAAAGGAATAGTTTTGAAAAAAAAAATGAAAATGTAGACTTTTGGAGAAATGTAGCATTGCATCAGTGTCTCATCGATGGATGCTCTGCAGTGAATGGGTGCCGTCAGAATGAGAGTCCAAACAGCTGATAAAAACATCACAATAATCCACAGCACTCCAGTCCATCAGTTAACATCTGGAGAAGACAAAAGATGAAACAAATCCAGCATTAAGATGTTTTTAACTCAAACACATAGAGTCTATAATCCATAATAACACTTCCTCCAGTGAAAATGTGCATCTCCTGTTGTCTCTCACATCAAAATATTTGTTTTGAGCTGTTTTGAAGGTCAAAGTTTTGAGCTTAAAGGCAGATTTTTGCTCCCAAACCAGACGGTTAATTGTGGTTTAAACCAGAGGTTCTCAAACTTTTTAGCCAGCGACCCCTAAACTAACATCGACGAGAACTCGCGACCCACTACCACAGAATACACAAACAATAAACAACAAAAAAAGTTGTTTTAAATCCACATCCACTTCCTATGGAAGCTTGTTTCCACCACAGAATAAAAAATAAAAAAGGTAATTGCAACTTTATATCATTTATAACTTTATAACTCGCAATGCAAGTTTATATTTCACAATTATGAGAAAACAAGTCAGAATAGCTAGATGTAAACTCGCAATTTTTAGAAAAAAAAAAATGCAATTATCTTTTCAAATATTTTCTAACGTGGCGGAAACAAACTTCAATAATATTTACTGTATATAAATTTGGCTTACCTTTCAGTGGGATGGGTGCACTTGTTTTTCGGTGCACAAAAGCGTAATCTGTGGCCTGATGTTGGATACGGCTACTCGCAGATCATCCTCAACATCAAGACGTGATCTGTATTTATTTTTCATGTATGTAACAGCGGAAAAAGTCTGCTCGCACAAATAAGTAGAGCCAAAGGGAAGCAGTACATCCATTGCCACACCGGATAACTCTCTGTATTCTTCTGCTACTGCGATCCAAAATTCAGGCAGTGTGGAACTGGAAAATAAAGTTTTTAATGTCCGATCACTGGACAGCTCCAGCAAAGCATCTTCCAGTTTTGTGGGGAGATTAGTCCTAGTTTCAGTGAATGGTTGCCGTATCCAGTCATACAGTTCTGGTTGCGTCTCTTTTGGAAAATACTTATGGAATTGTTCCAAAAGGCCGTGGAGGTGACCAGTGATGTGTGTTTTCAGGTTGCCGAGACTCAGTCCATTCTCCTCCAGATGTTCATCCAGCTCAGGAAACATCTCAACGTTACCTTGTTCAACTCGCTCAGCCCATCTTTCCAGCTTTTTCACAAATGCATCAATTTTTTCATTCAGTGTCAAGATGTTTGTGTTTGGACCTTGTAATGAAAGATTAAGCATGTTAAGCCTTTCGAATATACAGGCCAAATAAGCAAGTTTTGATAACCAATCTGGATCTGTCAGGTGGTGCGCGAATTCAGATTTAGATTCTTTCAACAACGAGTGCACTTCCTCACGCAGTTCGTAAAGCCGGCCGAGTGCCTTCCCGCGAGATAACCACCGGACTTCGGTATGAAACAGCAGCGCTTCGTGCTGCGAGCCCATCTCGTTGCAAAGGGTGGCTAGCAGTCTACTGGTTACTGGACGTGATTTTATGTGATTTACAATTTTGATTGCACCTTTGAGAACACTGTTAAGCTCACTATCAAGTGCTTTGCTAGCAAGAGATTCACGGTGAATTATGCAGTGCGTGAACTTAACATGAGGAGCCACTTCTAAAACCTTTGCCTTGAGTCCCTTGTTTTTACCTACCATTGCACCTGCACCATCAGTACATACGCCAACACAGTAATCCCATGAAAGTCGCATCTCTTTTAGTCTGGTGTCCAGCTTGTTGAAAATGTCACTGCCGGTACAAGTCCCCTCCAGCACTGAGCAGAAGAGCATTTCCTCGTGCAGTTTGCCATCAAATGTGTATCTGATGAATGCCAGCAACTGAGAAGAATTAGACACATCGGTAGATTCGTCGACCTGTAACGCATATTTCTTTCCATTTAACCTATTAATCAATTGACTCTTAATGTCTTTTGAAATGTCATGAATACGGCGAGCTATCGTGTCATTCGACAATGGGACAGTCATAAGCTCATTTGCAATTTTCTCACCATGCATGGCCCGACACATAGCCACAGCTGCGGGCTTTATCAAGGTTTCCCCGATCGTATGTGGCTTTTTGGACTGTGCTATCAGGTATGCCACCTCATAAGATGCCTTCAGAGCATTAGCAGTAATTTGGGTTTGTTGTGCGAGTGTACGTTTTTGAATCTGCAATTCCTTCTCTTTTCTGCGAAAAAAGTCTATAGGTTTTTCAACACAAGCAGTGTGTCTTGTCTCCAAATGTCTCTGCATTTTTCCAGGCTTCATACTTTCATGGGCAAGCACTTCTGAACAGATTACACACTGAGGATGGTCCACATCGTTGACAGTAGAGCAAGTGAATCCGTACTTTATGAATTCCTCTTGATATTTCCGACGTTTCCTACATTGGTCAGAAGGGGTCTTGTTCTTGTGTTTTGTAGAGGTACACGGTTCAGATGATTCAGACAGACTGTCCACAATTTCCTCAACATTTTTAACCTTGCGAATTACAAATTTATCCATTCTTGCAGTTGCAGTTTCCGCGTGCAGTTGCGTGCAGTATTGATAACAAGCAATCAGTCGCCGCACGGTGACGTCATATCTTAGAGTCACGAAATATTATTTAAAACATTTTTTAAAGCCTTCTAATCACTTCTGTCTTTAGAAATAAAAAAATATTTATTTGTAATCTTAATTTTTTAGTATTGAAAAATATTTTTTTGTAATCAGAAAATACAGATTTTTTTCAAACCAACTCGCGACCCCTTGAAGACCCCCAGTTTGAGAACCACTGGTTTAAAAGACTCTTTATGGTCAGTACATGACAAACACTTAATATTTCTTCATATTTCCAGTCATGTTTCCTGTAACGATATGGTTTCTCCAGTAGGTACTGTATGTGTATGAAAAACACTAGTATAAATATTTAGTATAAATACAATATAGCTTAATCACAAAAATACTGTGATTATATTTGATTACTCCATTAATAAATGTATACATTAATACTTATAAAATTCAATATATATTTTCCACATTTCTGTCATAATACCATGGTGCAGATAGTGCTACTACAGAAAATTATTTGGTAAAAAATAGTAGTTTGTTGATTGAAAAGTCTTCTGACTTTATCGATGCACACAATTTTTGTCAACGCTGTTTCATCTGCCTTTAAACTATTTTAAGTCACAGTCATTTGTGTACTTTGCTGAATTTAAGCGCTTCACACTGGATCTCACAGTAATGTTTATTGCCTGCATGACCAAGACATGACCAAATCAGCGAGTAATGCACCTGCTCCATTGAGCTCGCAACCGCTGCGCTGCCGTGTAATTACATTATCATTTTATTGCCTAGCACTAATTCAGTATATGTAAAACGTACATCATTTCTGACTCCACCTCAAAGCCATGTAAGTGGTGGGATTAATGATTTTCACCTGTCAATTGTTTTATTGCCCAGCAATTTAAAATAGTGCATCGTATCTCTTAGTAAAGCACCAGCACACGTTACACAACAAAACCCATGATTTCAGGAATCATTCTGAAGCAGTTTATTATACTGTGACCCTTAAATATTACCATTAAATAGAGCGATGCTTGGCTTGGCAATCTAATTACAGTGTTTTTACCTGCTGGAGTGTCATAGGGCAAACCAGCAATCTAGTAAAGACATAACTAAACCCTGAGTAACAGTTGTTCGTCTTCTGTCCTACTGAAGGTCAGAACCAAGATAACAATGAAGCCACCCCAGGGACACGGCTATCATCAGTGATAGCTTCTGTAAAGCACTAACTCCATCAGTCTTACAGGCTTGATTGGCCATCCATCACGGTTTGGTGGGAGGGTTGTCATGTTGCTCTACGTGACCATCTCTCCATATCTCACCGAGCAGAGGATGAATCTCTCTGGCTCTTTCTCCATTTTTAGATGTGTGGGACTCATCTTGATTTAATTTTTTGAGCTCTTCTGTCTTGACCTTTTGGCTTTTTGCAAACTTGAGTGACAAATCTAGCAGAAAGTGTGGCAGCTGATCCATTATTTCTCCTCATACGTCCTCCCCTGTGTATAAGCTCTTACTTGAATGAAAGATCCTCAGGGATTTTTCACTGTTGGAAGAGGTTACGTTTCTGGAATGAGGTGTTCAGTCCATCAGGTCAGAGTTACCGTAGTTCTGTGAAGATGACAACTGAGGAATAATACAGATTGGCTCAGATTTTTGATGATTGTTTTGTTATAAATCCTAAGAAGGCAATGATGTCTAAATGTAAGAGTTTTCTTTATGAAATCATTTTTATTTTTTCCCTCCCAAATTCTGTTTTCCATTAAAAATTTTCTAATCGATTAAATTCATTACACTATTACATTTGATAATTTATGAAAACTTACAAGAGTGGCCTTTGAAATCTGTTTAATTTTTCCCAAATTCTGTATTTTTTATTTTTCCGAATTAGATTTTTAATGGCTTAATTTGTTTTTAATCATCAAAACATATTCCTAATCCTAAACAATTAAATTAATTACACTTTTAAAAATCTAATATTTATTAAAACATTAAAACTAAGGGTGGCCTTTGGAAACTTTTATTTAAATTTCCAAATGAAATTTTTTTTTTCCGATTCTGTTTTTTTAGTTTTTCAGTAGATTTTTCTGGATTCCAATTTGTAATTTATTAAAAATTGAACAATAAGAGGGGCCTTTGAAATCAGTTTTTTTTTCTGAATCCCTTACAATTTTCAAGCGACAGCTGATTATTATTTATTCCTTCCCTTTCTTGATTGTAATTATTTGAAAAAAATGCCTGAAACTTGGTATTACGAGCACAGTTTGCCTCTTTAAGAAGTATTCCCCAATGGGAAATTGCTTTGGATTAAAGCATCTGCAAAATGACAAATGTAATTTTGATGGGCCCTACTTTTGATTTATTCATCCAAATTCGGTGACATTTATACTGTAAAGAGTTATTCTGTGGTAATCTGTGTCTCGCCACGATTTCCAGATGTCAGCAGATGGGCATGTTATAGATGAAGCAGCAGGTGGCTCATTTGCTCCTGAATGATTTAAATCGATGTGCTCCCTGCCACAGGTGCATTATTGGAGGGAATTGGAGTCAGTGCTATCATATTTGATCCTGGCTCATCTCTGTGTCCAGGTGCATTTTCATGTATGTACGGTGGTGAATGTGTGGGTTGTGATAGATGAGAGTTCAGGCTGTATCTGTAGATCTGGTGTAGGTCTTTAGGGTGAATGTAAACACTGTTAGGTCAGATCTATCACAGATGGTTTAAACAGTTGTAATTTATGTTTACAGTCAGCGAGTTGTGCTTTGTGTATCACTGTATCAATCACTGCATGTTCAGGTTTGCAGGAGTATCTTGTGTGTTCATGAATATTTGGGGAATCATTTCCATGGATAAAAGTGGTTTTCATTCCTGGTTTGCAATATGTTTGAGACCCTAGAGTCATAATTAGAGCTGTTCTCTAGTGGAAATAAACTTAAATTAGTCAGATTTTAGTCTCATTTTTAGAAAATGCAGAGTGACCGAAGCCAGAGAGTGACTGCCCTGGTGAGAGTTGACCTTACGAATATATTCATTTTCTCTTGATGTGCAGAAGCCTGCAGCCAAAGTGAGGTGTTAGACTAGACTCAAGACTTACTATGAATGAGGTTTAAGTGTTATTTAGACATTTAAGGTTATCAGTTTTCGATTATTTCCATAATCGTTCATAGTTTAAATTAACTATCAATTATCGAATAATCGTTAACCTTAATCCTGCAAAATGCATCTGTTGCAGTGGCATATAGTCACCGGTAGGGATGCACCAAAATGTACAAATGTTAAACACTGGGCCTAAGGCGAACATGGTTTTTCAAGTTATTTCCCCATGTATTTTGACATTTTTTTTTCTTCTACAATGCATAAATTAAATAGCCAAAATGCACTTTTTACTGTTTTATCTTGTTAAAATAAATAAAATAAAATAAAAAATATAAATAAATCACAAAACAGTAATTAAAAAATATTTAACATTTAGACATTCTAGCAGTCATTATACCAACAAAGCACAATTTAACTTAAAATTAATAAGTTAGTAAAATAATATATATATATTTTTTTGGCGATCAGACTCCCTTCTTGAATCAAACATGTATTTTTTTTTACTGTAAAATTAAAAGCAGCCTTGTTGAGCTGAAGAGACTTGTTTTAAAACATTTAAAAAAAATTACAGATCCCAATTTGAACACTATGTGTGTATGTTATAATAAATATATTAACAGAGCTGTTGATTATCATTATTATTTTGTCTTACTTATTTTACTTTACAGAACAACAGTGAAATTACAATACTAATATTTATGAATGGCAGAGTTCATGCTTTATTGTGGCGGAAATGCACAGGAAGTCCTCAGTGCTTCTTTTTGTTGATGGCAGATTTATAAATGAGTCTCATTATGAATACATCACACGTATGGCATTGTCACATGCCTTGTAAAAATGTATATATATATATGACTGAGCAACTGATGAGATGTGAACTTTGGACTTTGAACCCCCTGTTTAACAAGCAGATCCGCTGCAATGTCAGAATCCATGCAATTTGTGCATTTATTGGAAAACATAACGCTCTTCAGTTTATTTAGTAATTGTTTAAGGCCATTTTGCGATTTTTGTCATCATACAGTAAACTAGCTACAATCACCCCTTCCTCTTCTCATTGAGAGACATGCGATGCAGCACTAAACAGTCTCTTGCTGTCGGTACTTGTAAGGATTTTTGCATCTTTCTCAGACAGTTTAAATGCTTCCACACTCCTGACATGTTTGTTTCATTATAAAGAGCATTAAAATAATGCACACACACATTTGATTTGATTTCACTTAAATTTACTTTATTTAAAGTAAAAAAAAAATTCTATTTATTTATTCATTCGTTTATTTGATTTTTGTTTTTTGTTAACTTTAACCTTTGAAATTCTGGTCTGTGTTTTGCTTATTAATATGAACTTTATCAGAAACCATACAACTGTTTATAATAAAGGTACAAACAGTTGTAATTATTCTGACCTCACACACATTAATTGCACTGGAATACATTACTTCTGTTCTGCGTGTTACGGCTTAGTCACTCAAGTTAATATTGTGAAGACCGAGCATCTGTTTTGGGCCTGAAAACCAGAAGATCATGTATTCTGCTGTTTCTGCATCCATCTGCATGAAGCTAAACAAGTGCGGCTCAAAGCTCATGGAGAAATGCACTCTGTTTTCTGGGCTGTGTGTGTTTAAGTGTAGAAGTGTAATGGCGTGAGTCATATTCACTTGCTCTTTAAGGCAAGAAAGTGATGAAAAGAAGAAGACAGGACATTAGATCTAGGCGTGTCACATGACGCCACACTTTTTCGCCCTTTTCATATTTACTCAAGCTCAAAAGTCACATTTGCACCAATCCAATTTCCTCAGGCGCTGGCCGCAATCCGCTGCAAAGTCCTGTTGAGCCGGACAGATGCACAGATCCGATGAGTGTGGGTGATTGTGTCCGAGGACGCAGATATGGCAGGATTTCTGCTCTATCTATATGTGGAGCTTCTGGCTAGATGACCGCTGAGACATATGGTGAATTTCACTGCCAGAATCTGCTGCGTCTATGCACCAGATCTGCCTCTGTGTGTCTGTGGGTGTGATAATGAGACTCTAGCTCGGTTCCCAAACACTGTCTGCATAATAAATTACAGCTGTGACTGATTTGAAGCGCTCTGTGTAGGCAGCAACTCCACATGCCACACAAATAGTGCTCGTCATGTATAGCACGTACTGTATAGAATCCATTCACAATCTGCACAGCACTGTTTGACATTCACATATCAGATCAAAGCTACTTTTGAATTATGCTAAAATAATGTATCTTAGAAGACAGTGAGAATTTAGAAAAGAGCATGTGTGGACTGATAACTCATCAAGATGTAGAAGCAGATGTTCCTCGCAGGAAGTGCTCCAATGAATGGCCCAATGTAACAGGAAATGGCAACAGCTCAGTGCATTAGGGCTGCAACTAACGAATATTTTGATAATCGATTAATCTGTCGATTACTTTTACGATTAATCGGTTTATGTACTTATATTTTAGTTTTTTTCCATTTTTCCCCAAGTAATTTATTAATAAATGGCCTTTATCCTTCAGCATAGATTTTTAAGAGATTTTAACCATTATGCATATCCTCATCAAAAATATACCTGGAGTTGTTTTATTGTGTTAGTAATCCTTTGTCGAACTCTTCTGCAATCAGAACACTGACCCATACTCTAGCAAATTTCACAAGGAGATATATTCAAACATTATATTCAAATAATGTTTTCACCATGGCAGTCCTTAGAGCTCCTAAAGTAGTTTAACATCCCGAACAAAGCTTATTAAGGAATCTTTCAGAACATATTTTCACGAAGAATAAGGATAAGAATAAAATTGCAGTGCATTGTATTTTATTATTTACTTGGAAACAGCTTTATAGCTTTTGCTGTGAAATTGTAAACAATCCTTCGAATAAAGTGCCAATGGCATGAAACCACAATTTAAAGTAAAATCCATCAGAAGGTTGTCCAGAAAAAAAAATAGACACATACAAAAAACCTGCTGTGTGAAAAAGAGAAGTGAATACTTAGAAAAAAAGTGCATTTCAAATATCTTTTTAACATTTACCTCTCTCATTCAGTCATAATTAGGCTGCACGACTGAATTATGAACTGGTAAACAACAAACTGATCACAGAACATGTTTGTAAAGCTTTAAATGTTAACTGTTAAAAAGCAATGTTATCAGCTTTTACGACTAAACATTTGCAAACAACATTGTACTGGAGAATCTGCACAAATGAAAGTCTTAGGGGCCGTTCACAAATCGCGCCTAAAAACGCGTGGAAAACGCTAGGCGCACCGCTTTCTCCTTCTTTCCAAAGCGCTCGCACAGAAGCGCCCCTGAGGCGTCTGCCTTTGCTAAGCAACCATGACGTGCTCTCTCCTTGAAGACGCGGAAATTTCAGCAAAGGATAAATGGATTTGCAGCTCAAAAAATCGCTTGCAGTAGCTCTGCTACTAAATTTATTTCAAAATGGAAATCCATATACAACTATGATCAGCTGTTCCTTTCATTTTGACTGAGCTTTTAACGTTGTTACGGGAAAGGATGAAGCTGATTGGTTAGTTCTTGTCACATGACCCGCGGTGCGCTTGTGGCATTCTGAAAAGTTGAAATGTTTTTAACTCGATGCGGTGCGGTGTTGGAAATACTTGGGGAACTTGAGCGCGCAAAAGACGCGATATGTGAACGTCCCCTTAAACAGTTCAGTAGTGCAGAGTTTACAGGTTAATCTTCTTTTTTGAAGGCTCAAAGTAAAGTACTCCCACATCACGCTGAATGCTGCAGAGACGCCGTTCGGGAAGCACATGACGTAAAAGGAGGCCAGCTATTGGCTATTTGCTACTTCTCCTGCTGTACTGGCTGAGTAAAACCTCCGGTGGCTCATTACTGCCACACTTTGGTCACCGCGGATTTGAAATATGCACGAAATGAGCCGCTTACGGCAAATAAAAGTTATTTAGCAACGAATCGATGACTAAATTAGTTGACAACTATTTTAATAATCGATTTTAATCGATTAAATCGATTCGTTGTTTCAGCTCTACAGTGCATCATCATTTGAAGATCACATTTTAATTTTACATTTCTTCTTTTTGTGCCTGTAACCAGACTCCATTACTCGGGAATGACTGTCAGTATCAGGCTATTAAATATTTATTTTTGGATTCACACTCCATTTCCTGTATTGTATAAGCTTCTGAATAACATTCATTAAACATTAGAAAATATATAAAAATATTCCAAGATATGTACAGTATTACCTATTTCTGCTTCATAATTATTATTATTATTTTTGCATATACACCATTATGATGCACTTCATCAGGTTAAGCTTAAATGATTCCTGAGTGCGTTTTTATTTCTTCTGGAACAAACGTATTGATATGAGAGAGTGTTTGAGAGTGTGTAAGAAACACAATAGTCAGCTGGTTTCTACAGATTTGACATTGAATGTGTTAATTATGTATATTGACAGGATCCCCACCCATATACGTTCTGTATTCTGTAGTCATATCATAGCATATCTTTATTTTGCAGATTGCTGCTGCTCACTCAGTAAGTCGTAGCAGCGTTTTGCTTCCCTAGTTGACACACAGCTAGAGCCGAACCCTTCTGGATGAACCATCTGGAAGTTTGATGTCTCTCAAGACATTTCTTGTGCTTTCATCCTCCCAGCGAGGTGTATTCGAAAAAAAGAGAAAACCAATCTAGTGCAAGGTAGCGTTTTTGCAAAGCTGGAAATACTAAAAGATTAGTGTTTCTGGGAGAGCCATTAGGATGGAAAGACTTGGGCTTGATTGGGAATAACTTGTGTTTGTATCAGCAGCTGGATTGTTAGGCTGCTGTTTACAAGGTTAGCAGAGCTCTCTGGCCTGCAGCAGAAATAAGCTAAACGTCTCTCTCAAGAGCGAGTAGTTCCCTCAAACTCTGAGTATTTCTGAAGAAGACGGGCCATCTGTGATGCCCGCTGGGAGAGGAAGTTTGGAAACTGCACACAAGAAGTTTCTGAATCGGTTTCACTGGTTTTTAGCCAATTGCTCCATATGTAGGAAATTAGCTTATTAAAGCTGTTCAGTCATGCGTCTGAACTCACATTGAAGTTGATGATCTGATAAATTATTGTGTCTCATACACTGTTACTGTCACTGTGTTGTTTCAATTGGGATTTTGGCTTCCAGTGATTATGAACACAAGAGACAGTTATTGAGATAAAACCATTGTTTCGACTTCTGTTTCACAGTGATGCTGTACTTTTGTTTTCTGTTATGAATCCTTATCCTGCACATTTTGTCATTTTCAGCAGAGCTTTCATCCTTCCCTTAGTGTTAAGTTTTTCGACATCATAGTTGAGCACATTCATATATCATTTCATTAAATTATTATTATATATTTTTTACCTAATTTATTATTAAATGTGTGTTTTTGAGTTTTTTATTATTATTTTTATTTGTTTTTAAGTTGAATTTTCATTTATTATTATTATAATTATTTAACATTTTAACTTTTTTCAGTTGAATTCTTGAAGTCCACTGAGAACATTTTATTTATGTATTTGTTTGTTCATTTTTTTATATAATAATTGATTTATTTAACATGAATTAATTTATTTTACATTAGTTAAATTATATTTACCTTTCAAGAAAACCTACTGTTAAAAAGTTTGTATGTATCTATTTACATTTCTGTTTGTTTTAGTAGTTTAGTATAGTTTAATTATATTTATTTTTTAAATCACCTTTTTAAAGTGTGTAATTGTCTTTGTCTTTAATATTATGAATCCCAATCGTAATCTTTTTTATTTTTAAGTCACTGAAATAAATAACGCTGAAATAATATTTTTTGCTGCTTCCACAGTGTAGCTATTAAATTAAAAGTAACAATTTCTGATCAATCTGTCACTACCTAATTTTATATTATTGCATTTACTTAACTATGAAAATTAGAAGTTTATTTAACCCATTTGTGTTGGGATGACCTGAATATTTTATTATTATTATTATTATTATTATTATTATTATTTTTAGATTAACTGAAACTTGTCAGAATATTGTTAGTTCCCAGCATGCTTTGCATATGGCCGTATTAGGAGAGTAAATGTTGAAATTAAGTTTTATATATGGTTGGTTGACAAAACGACTAAAAATAACCATCACGATTTAATTCTACTGCTCAGAAAGGGTGGTACATTTCAGCCACAGTAAATCTTTACAATATAAGTGGACCTTATAATATGAAATAATGAAGTGATTTATGAATATAATGTATGATATGAATCCAGCAGCTATAAGCACACAGACTGTCAAAGAGCCAAAGCTTTAGTAGTTCAAGACTCTTTTACAGTCGTTCTGCTGCCGAAACGTTTCAGTGACCTGCTTCTGTTCTCCTCAGACAGACTCCAGCGGACTGAAGCCCTCATCGTCTCACCATGACCTTCTTCAGCTCTTTATTTGCCCTCCTCTTCATCAGCAGGTAAGAGGATGTTTCTGAATCTGACTGGGGTCAATGTGCTGCTGGAATAGTGCGTTTAACGTTTAAATGGTGTCATTATTCAAACATTTCATTAAAGGAATAGTTATTTGTTGAATATTCACCCACATTTCTTCTAGTGTTTCATTTCAACAACGAAAGGCATATTTTGATAGCGTACTTTGGGTGAACTATTCCTCATTGTGAAATGTTCGTAAAGGGTCTGGAAACTAATGAAAATAACATATAGATGCATTTTTGCTCTGATTGTTTGTAGTTAATCTCAGTCTCAGAAAATATTACTATTGTAATATTCACTGTAGAATCTATAAACGTATATTGCAGAGTTTACAATTTGAGAATTGCAGTTAGCCAAATTGAGATTGTGGTTTTATTTTGATTAATCGTGCACCTTAGTGCAATCTATGGTGTGGATTTATTACTCCAAAGGTAGACAGAAACGAAGGCTGTAGTTTATTCCAGATGGATGCTGGTGTCAGTGAACTCTGTAAATGTGTTTTGTAAACTGATGCAAGCCGTGAAAGTGATGGGAGTGTTTTCCCTGAGAAGTGGCTGCCGTTGGCTGTGATGAACATATACCCACACACGCAAACATACATGTGCATGAGCTCACGGCGCATGTGATCGTCTCTGGGCCTGATAATGTAACAGAGATTGATGTTTTCTGACACTCGCCTTGTTCCCGCAGCGCTTTGATTCAGGCTCTTTCACGGCTCGTGTGCCTGTCGTTCCCTGAGCTCCAGCGGTTCCTCTGATTATCATCAATAATGGACACTAGGGCTGGGATAAACGATTATTTTTTAAACGATTAATCTAGCGATTATTTTTTCGATGCATCGATTAATCTAACGATTAATTTTTCCCTGACCGATTCGATTTCGATTATCTCCCCATTAATTGACTACTAACAATTTATACATGTTGATTTACATATCTGAATGAAAAAAAAACATGAATTCCTTAACATTGCAATATATGTTTATTGCTCTTAAAATTACAAAATAAAAGACTGACTAAGAATGCATTACTTTGCACTTGTATAGAGATAGCATTCAATAAAACCTTGAAGCCTTGAAAACACATAGCTTACTGAAACAAGTTTACTGAACACATAGGGCCTAGCTTACTGAAAAAAAGTTCTTCTTTCAGATGAAAATAACAACAACTTGATGTCTAGCATTCAATAAAAAAGTTCACCCAAAATACTTGTTTAGAGCAATTGAAAGAATACAGTAACCAATGAAAACTTTATGGAGACAACTTTATACTGTTATGGAGAAAAATAAAATCTCAGAATGCTCCATGTGAAACTTTGGCGTTCCGCCCTTTTTCTATCGTGTCTAATGATTTTGGTTAATATGCAGGAGGGAGAGGGAGAGAGAGAGAGAGAGAGAGAGAGAGAGAAAGAGGGGCAGGCGTTGACCTCGATGCGTTGTCCCAGCCCTAAGGCCTAAAAAAAAAATTTGTTTGGTTCCGGTTTCCGACCGACCCTGTCAATTTATGTGCGACCCAAATTTATTTTATGAGACTGGGGAAGAACGGTCTTTCACACATCGTTAATTAAATTACAGTTTCCTTTAATGCTGTTTTACACTTAAGTAATCCATTAAAAACCATTAAGTATTGCATCAAAACCCTTTAACTGTCAATTCCTAAAGTGAGCTATAACTTAAGGTTTGGAAATCGTAACATTAAGAGAAACACGGGGGGGGGGGGGGGGGGGTCAACAATATATCGCGGAACAGAGAGGGCACTGACAACATGCTGACAGACAGGACATTAACATTACCAGCTTACTTTTAATATGAAACAAAGTCTCATTTGGTTATTTCACCTTTCAAATGTGGTCATTTTTTAAAGAAATGTAAACAATAAATACCGTTTTGTGGCTCTTGAATGTGTCGAACAGATCGCTGTAAGTTGTATGTATGTATACACACATGATTCAGCCACATCACAAGCCTGAGTATCAACAGTGTGAGCATTCACTCGCATTTAAGACTAAAAATAGATGTCAAATAGTTTAGGTGCCTGTGTGCTTCATTTTTAATTTGGGCAAGGAATCATGAACGTTATTAAATGAGATTGATTAAATTATTAACAGACTAATGTGATTATTAACTTCAAAGAATTATGATTTAACCTTCTGGGATTGTTCATTTAGGAGTCACAGTCTTGGTCGAAACAAACTGGAGACTATAAGCATATAAAGTGTTTATTACTATTAAACATATGTACTATGTTTAATCTATGTAATATTTAATTTTTAATAATTGGTTATTTTGAGGTGACTTCACGGTTCCAAACAACATTCATATTGAAATTATGGACCTTTTATTTCTATATAAATGTGAAAAAAAAAGAGAAAATAAACATATTTTCTTCTTTTTTGTCAGTTAATATTTATATATCCAATTCATTTTCTATGGAGATAATTTCTGACAATGAACATAACAAGTATAAGTGTTTATTTTTTAAATATATTTGGTAACACATTAATATAGAGACCAATTCTCACTATTAACTAGTTGCTTATTAGCATGCCTGTTATTAACATATTGGCTGTTTGTTAGTGCTTATAAAGCATATATTCTGCATGATCTTGCTGTGGTATCGAATAAGTATTTAGCTTAAGTAATGGAAAGCAATGTTTTTTTTTTTTCTTATTGACTTGAGAAACAATCCGATCCGTGGCCCAAAAACCATAATATGATCCGAAACCGTGAGATTTGTGGTCCACTGAAACCCTATTTACAACTGAAATTGCTTTTCATAATTGAATAACTTTGCAAGATCAATACTATCTTATTTTCTTGTTTATTAAAGCTGCTTTAAAACACACTGTATTGCAAAAGCGATAAATATTTATGACTTGTATAATAGATTGTAGATTGCCAGTGGTTACTATGATCTGATTATGCTAATAATGCTTTTGTGAAATGTAACTCATGAGTTAGTGATTGATTTTAGTTTGGTTTTCACTGATTTATTAAAGGAATTGACTTACAGTCATCTGTTTGTGATTCAGACTACACTGGCCATGCTGCTAGTTTGTTATCACATGCAAAAACAAAGCACAATGCAATAGAAAAAAATAATAATTATTAATTCTTATTTATCTCATTACAATCTCTCCAGAGCATCAGGTCCCAACTCTAATGAAACAGAGCCTGATTTGTTTTTTTGTGGTGCAGGAAAATGTATCATGGACACATGCACGCAGACAAAAACAGAAACTGAGCTGCGTGTGTCATTTCATCCGCTGATTATCAGAGTGAGATTAAAGAAACGGGTCTCTTTTATCTTCAGCACGTCTTGCATCATTTGCCAGTAGATTCGGGCACTGAACATGGAAAGACTCGAAGAAAAGCATAAGTATCTCACTTATCCTGCACATTGTTTACGTCCTACAACAGAGAGAAGACTTGTGTGCTGTGAGTTCACTGATGTGTACAGTCGGATGGCCATGTGTTTTGGTTAAATGCTACTTTTATACTGGGGTTAAATTCAGGACTATCCCTTGTGTTGTGCTGTGTTATATTATCAATTTAGTGATGGATGTAACTACACTACATTTATTTCAGATGTACTCTTCAGCAGCAGATCAAATCAGCAGATTTTATTAGTTTCTTTTAAAATGATAAAAAATGTCCTTGAGTAACAACACGTCTGTGTCTTGTTTTATGTCTCTCTCACTCGTCTGGGACAGAATGATACATTGTTTCTTCTTTTTCATCTCCCACTTTCCATTTGCTGGGAGAGAACAAAGCAAGAGAAGATCCAAGAGTAGCAGAAATAACTCTCATCACAACACAGTCTTGTTTTAAACACCCAGACAGATGAAACCACACAGAAAACTAGAAAACATGAGAACTGTGTGAAGTAGTGTGAAGAGGAACATTATATAAAGATCTCATGTATGGTGTGGGTTTGTAGTGGTGGGCTTTTCATGGTATTTATACCAGTGTGAAATTATTAAATGGGTATAACATTAAGAAACTTTCATTTATAATGGGTTGTGATTAGGGCTGGGCGATATACAAAAAAAAATGATATCTCGATATTGTCAAATTTTTTACGATATTCGATATATATCTCGATATGTTTGCATTTGCATTTAAATAATAAAAAATAAAACATTATTTTCTTTTGCCCATTAAAAAAAAAAAAAAAAAAAAAAAAACTATTTAGATTAAACAGCTTATTTAAGCAGTTAAAAAATCTAGACCAAGAGACCACTTACTGCTTTTTATTAAATGAATACATGTAGGCCTATATGTAACTGAAGCAGTGCAAATTAAGTAACAGTTACAGAAAGTGCATTCTGTCAACTTTTTAGTGCATGCAATTCACAATTTAAACTATGCAACTGGGATAAGTATTTTATTTTAATTTTTTTAACAAGTTTTTAAGCTAAGAACACAAGTCTGTTAACTGCCTGTGGTTTTAAGAGAAGCTCTGTGGCATGAAACTATGTTCCTACTGACACTAAAAACCCTCTTAGATGGGGAGCTAGTTGCTGAAGCACATAGCTATTTCTTATATATAAATATATATAAATGAATACCAAAGACTTTTGCATTTTCTCTGTCTATATTATGGAAACTGGTAAACATATCAGTGAAATTCCCCAATAGTAATTCCAAATGGCCATAGCCTATGTTTCTCTATTCAAACATCAGCGGTCGAGTAAGTGCATTTATTTTGCGATCACAAATGCAAACAATACAGTTGAGATCTCACGACAGAACACAGACCGGCTGAACGACGCTTTCATTAGATCGCTCAATTCCAGCTTATTAGTGTTTTCAGATTATCGTCGGCGGCTCTTCCGCAATGAGGAGTGAGCACGTGCGTATGGTTGCCAGATTGCTTAAAATAAGCAAACACCGGGCAGAAAATGTATCCTTGTAACAGTGGAGCTCTGATTCGGAGATTTAAACTCTTGTTATCTGGCAACCGCTATCATTAAAGCTCTCGTAGTAGAGGGGCGTAGAGCAGTCAGCAGTTACAGGTTCCTTTTTTGGACATTCGGCGCGTTCTTTTGGGAAAGTATGCTTGAATTTGAAATATTCGATATTCCCGATATATTCAAATTGTACATCATCGTAAAAATTATTCCGATATTATCGCTAATATTCGATATATCGCCCAGCCCTAGTTGTGATGCGATTACAACACATGGAAGGTGCAAAACTTTGGGCTTTCACTCACCAAGGCTGCATTTATTTGATCACAAATTCAGTAAAAAATGTGAAATATTATTACAATTTAAAATAACTGTTTTTTTGTGTGAATCTGTGTTAAAGTGTAATTTATTTTTGTGATGCTCCGCTGTATTTTCAGCATCATTCCTCTAGTCTTCAGTGTCACATGATCTTCAGAAATCAGAATAATATGATGATTTACTGCTCAAGAAACATTTCTGATTATTATCAATGTTGAACACAGTTGGGCTGCACAATATTTTTGTAGAAACTGTGATACAGTTTATTTTTCAGGATTCACAGATGAATAGAAAGTTCAAAAGAACGTACTCGTTTACTAAACGTAACCTCGGTTCTCTCTAGAAGAGCGAACGAGTACTGCGTCTTAGCTAAGACGCTACGGGAAAAGTCTCTTTTCACGAAATACTGAAGCACCCTTCTTGCGCCCTTCTTGCCACTTCCCGCCGAAACGGGTGTGGCCCAACCTATAAAAGGAGCTCAAAAAGGCTGACTCACCTGATTTATTTAATCGCCGAAGCGAACCAGAGTGAATCGTACGCACGGCAGAGAACGCAGTACTCGTTCGCTCTTCTAGAGATAACCGAGGTTACGTTTAGTAACCGAGTACGTTCTCTTACGAGAGCTCTCTCGTACTGCGTCTTAGCTAAGACGCTACGGGAATCCAATGTAAAATGCTGTGCGCGCAGGGATCACACCAATAAACCTGAAGCAACGCCCAGGATTTACAGTGCACAGTCACCTGAGGGACTCACAGAGAGTCCAGGACAGAAAGGGGGAAAGCCCTCCGTCCCATATCTAGCAGCATCCGTAGATGCGGCAATATGACATCACACAGCCGAGGCAAGGCCTGAACAATGTGGCAATGCGGGTCTTACGCAATACTGCCCATATAACAGTCGGCAGCGCATAGCGCTCGTGAACTCAGAATTCCCCTCAGGGCCCTGATTCGACTATACCGACAGCAGCCTTGCTTGCAAGGCTGGAACCTCCAGGTTATAGAACTTTATTTAACCAGAATAAAACTCATTGAGATTAAAAATCTCTTTTCCAAGAGCGTCCTGGCCAAGACAGGCAGCAGCACAATTAACAAGGTTACAGACATAAAAACATATAACATCAACATATAACAATTTATACAAGTAATAAATAATTATAAAGTCATAAGAAATCAGAATTTCACATATTATTGCAAGCAAGGATCGTCCGTCATAACTGAGTCAGTCATAACATCTACAGCCAGATTGTGTAGCTTCCATGTTATTTAAAAGTAATTTAAAATCAGCCAATGAAACTGGCTCCTTAAGATTCAGGACATTTTGCAGCTGATTCCAAGTGCAGGGAGCCGCATACTTGAATGCCCCTTTTCCCAGTTCGGTCCGGACTTGAGGGACAGATAATAATAATAAGTCCTCAGAACGAAGACAATATCTTCTTGTATTTTTCTTTTCGATGTAAGATTGGAGGTATGGGGGAAGCAGACCAAGAATTGCCTTGTAGATAAATATGTACCAATGATTAAGTCTACGGGTGGACAATGCAGACCAACCAACCCGATCATACAAAGAACAGTGATGAGTAAGTGCTCTAAAGTTTGTGATAAACCTAAGAGCTCCATGATAAACAGTATCCAACAGTTTCAAGCTTGTGGTGGAAGCAATCATGTATATAACATCGCCATAGTCCAGCACTGACAAGAAAGTGGCAGCAACAAGCCTCCTTTTGGCCTCAAAGGAAAAACATGACTTGTTTCTAAAATAAAAACCCAGTTTCAGCTTTAATTTTTTTACCAACTGTTGAATGTGAGGTTTAAAAGAGAGTGAATCATCAATTAGGATACCAAGATACTTGAATTGAGATACAGACTCAATCTCGGAGCCCTGAGAAGTAGTGATGGGTAGAAGGTTCCATGACTTTGATTTTGCATTTGAGAACAACATAAGTTTTGTTTTGTCGTCATTCAAAATAAGTTTTAAATCGAACAAGGTACGTTGTACAGTATCAAAAGCTAGTTGAAGCTGACAAAGAGCTTGGTTTGGAGTTGATGCAGAGCAGTATATCTCACTATCATCAGCATAAAAGTGAAAATTTGCGTTGAAGACATTTTGATCAAGATTGTTGATATATAAAATAAATAGAAGTGGTCCCAGCACTGACCCCTGGGGCACACCCTTGGATATACTAAGAGGGCTGGAAGTGAGACCATCTGCCTGTACACACTGGGATCTACCTGATAGATAGTTGTCAAACCAGCAAACTGTTTGTTCTGACAACCCGACACTGAGAAGTCTTTGTTTTAATATTGCATGATCCACAGTATCAAAAGCCTTCGATAGGTCAATGAAGAGAGCTGCACAATGTTGTTTTTTATCTAAGGAGTCAATAAAATCATTTACTACTTTTAGGGCTGCTGTAGTTGTGCTGTGTTTTTTACGAAAACCTGATTGAAAATTAGACAGAATATTGTTGATAGTTAGAAATTCTTTCAATTGTTCGTTCACCAGAGTTTCCATAACCTTGATCAGGACAGACAATTTCGAGATGGGTCTATAGTTATTTAAATCAGTCGGGTCGCCTCCTTTTAACAGAGGAAAAACAAATGCGGATTTCCATATAAGTGGAATTTCATTCGTGTCCAGAGAAAGATTAAAAAGATAAGTCAAAGGCGGTGCAATAAAATCAGATGCTAACTGTAGAAAATAAGGCTCCAAGTTATCAGGACCAGCCGATTTTCTAATGTATAAAGGTGTGAGGGCTTTATGCACTTCTGAAACTGAAAATGGCTTGAAACTAAAAGAATTACTGACTCCAGAATGACCATGCGAGTTACCTTTGGGATGATTCTGATGTGAAGTGTTGAGGGAATCAAATAATGAACCAGAGGCAATAAAATGCTCATTTAACAGCCAAGCATCTCAGCTAGGGCTGGGATAAACGATTATTTTTTAAACGATTAATCTAGCGATTATTTTTTCGATGCATCGATTAATCTAACGATTAATTTTTTCAGACCGATTCGATTTCGATTATCTCCCCATTAATTGACTACTAACAATTTATACATGTTGATTTACATATCTGAATGAAAAAAAAACATGAATTCCTTAACATTGCAATATATGTTTATTGCTCTTAAAATTACAAAATAAAAGACTGACTAAGAATGCATTACTTTGCACTTGTATAGAGATAGCATTCAATAAAACCTTGAAAACACACAGCTTACTGAAACAAGCTTACTGAACACATAGGGCCTAGCTTACTGAAAAAAAGTTCTTCTTTCAGATGAAAATAACAACAACTTGATGTCTAGCATTCAATAAAAAATTCACCCAAAATACTTGTTTAGAGCAATTGAAAGAATACAATAACCAATGTAAACTTTAGGGCTTTAAGCCAATACAGAGAGTGCTTTTCCAAAAAAAAATGAAAAAAAATGGAGAAAAAAAAATTCAATTCAATTCAATTCAAGTTTATTTGTATAGCGCTTTTTACAATACAAATCGTTACAAAGCAACTTTACAGAAAATTATGTTTCTACAATATTTAGTAGTAGCTAGTAGTTTGTGCACGTTTGACAGGATTTTAGAAAAATAAAAATAATAATAATAATACAAGACGTAGTCAGCTAGATGATGAACTATCAATATTATTAATTAATAGTAATTATAGGATGCAGTCACACATGTAGCAATAATTGTTAGTTCTGTTTGTTGATTCAAGGTCAGGATCATCTGGGGTCCTCTGAGAGTCAGCATCCTCTCTTCTCAGGTGTTCTGGATCCAGACTGGAGCTTGTGTAAATCCCGTGGCAAAACATAGAAACAAGATAGAGACATCATTAGCATAGCTGCTGATCCAACAAAGTAAAATTAGTTTAACCCAAGCTAAAGAATAAAAATGCAGATGCAACTACACTCACAATTTAAGAGATACATTATTCGAATGCTTGGCGAAAGGGATGAGTTTTTAATCTAGATTTAAACAGAGAGAGTGTGTCTGAACCCCGAACATTATCAGGAATGCTATTCCAGAGTTTGGGAGCCAAATGTGAAAAAGCTCTACCTCCTTTAGTGGACTTTGCTATCCTAGGAACTACCAAAAGTCCAGCGTTTTGTGACCTTAGGGTGCGTGATGGGTTGTAGCGTGGTAGAAGGCTAGTTAGGTACGCAGGAGCTAAACCATTTAGGGCCTTATAGGTAAGTAATGATAATTTGTAACTGATACGGAACTTAATAGGTAGCCAGTGCAGAGACTGTAAAATTGGGGTAATATGATCATATTTTCTTGACCTGGTAAGGACTCTAGCTGCTGCATTTTGGACTACCTGTAGCTTGTTTATTGACGAAGCAGGACAACCACCTAGAAGTCCATTACAATAGTCCAGTCTAGAGGTCATGAAAGCATGAACTAGCTTTTCTGCATCAGAAACAGATAACATGTTTCGTAGCTTGGCAATGTTTCTAAGATGGAAGAATGCGGTTTTTGTAACATTGGAAATATGATTTTCAAAAGACAAATTGCTGTCCAATATAACACCCAGATTTCTGACTGTAGAGGAAGTAACAGTACATCCGTCTAGTTGCAGATTGTAATCTACAAGATTCTGTGTGGTGTTTTTTGGTCCAATAATTAATATCTCTGTCTTATCCGAATTTAATTGGAGAATTTTTTTTTTTTCATCCAATCTTTTACATTTTTAACACACTCTGTTAGCTTAGATAATTGGGAAGTTTCATCTGGTCTCGTTGAGATACATAGCTGAGTATCATCAGCATAACAGTGGAAGCTAATTCCGTATTTTCTAGTCATATTACCAAGGGGCAACATGTATATTGAAAATAGAAGGGGACCTAGGACGGATCCTTGTGGCACTCCATATTTTACTGATGATAAATGAGATGACACCCCATTTAAGTAAACAAAATGGTAGCGATCGGACAGGTAGGATCTAAACCATCTTAGAGCCTGCCCTTGAATACCTGTATAGTTTTGTAATCGATCTATGAGTATGTCATGATCTATGGTGTCGAACGCAGCACTAAGATCAAGTAAGACTAGAAATGAGATGCAGCCTTGATCTGACGCAAGAAGCAGGTCATTTGTAATTTTAACAAGTGCAGTTTCTGTGCTATGGTGGGGCCTAAAACCTGACTGAAATTCTTCATACAGATCATTTTTATGCAGGAAGGTGCTCAATTGAGCAGACACAACTTTTTCTAAAATTTTAGACATAAATGGAAGATTTGAAATAGGCCTATAATTTGCCAGTACACTAGGATCTAGTTTTGGTTTCTTAATAAGAGGCTTGATAACCGCCAGCTTGAATGGTTTTGGGACGTGACCTAAAGATAACGACGAGTTAATGATATTGAGAAGCGGTTCTTCGGCTACAGGTAACAGCTCTTTTAGTAATTTAGTGGGTACAGGATCTAATAAACATGTTGTTGGTTTAGATACAGTGATACGTTTATTTAGCTCTTCCTGTCCTATATTTGTAAAGCACTGCAGTTTATCTTTGGGTGCGATGGATGAAACTGAAGTGTTAGACGCTGTAGAATCTACATTCGCTATTGTATTTCTAATGTTATCTATTTTATCAGTGAAGAAATTCATAAAGTCATTACTATTTAACGTTGGTGGAATATTTGAATCAGGTGGCGTCTGGTAATTTGTTAATTTAGCCACTGTGCTAAATAAAAACCTTGGATTGTTTTGGTTATTTTCAATGAGTTTGTGGATATGCTCTGCCCTAGCAGTTTTTAGAGCCTGTCTATACCTGGACATACTGTTTTTCCATGCAATTTTAAAAACTTCCAAGTTAGTTTTTCTCCATTTGCGTTCAAGACTACGAGTTACTTTCTTGAGAGAGTGAGTATTACTGTTATACCATGGCACAGTACGTTTTTCTCTAACCTTTTTCAATTTGATGGGGGCAACAGCTTCTAATGTATTAGAGAAAATAGTGCCCATGTTGTCAGTAATTTCGTCTAATTCATGTGTATTTTTGGGTACAAATAGTAGTTGAGATAGATCAGGCAGGTTATTTGCGAATCTGTCTTTGGTGGCTGGAACAATAGTTCTGCCCAGACGGTAACGCTGAGACATATAGTTAATATCAGTTATACGCAGCATGCACGATACAAGGAAATGGTCTGTAATATCATCACATTGGGGTACAATATCTATAGCAGTAAGATCGATTCCATGCGATATAATTAGATCTAGTGTATGATTAAAACGATGAGTGGGCCCGGTGACATTTTGCTTGACTCCAAAGGAGTTTATTAGGTCAGTAAACGTATCATTTGCATTATCAACGTGAATATTAAAATCTCCCATGATTAGCGCCTTATCAACTGTAACTAGAAGGTCTGAGAGGAAATCTGCAAATTCTTTTAGGAATTCTGTATACGGCCCTGGTGGTCTATACACAGTAGCCAGAGCAAGAGATACATTAGATTTCTTTTGCATGTCTGACAGTGTAACATTTAGCAGAAGTATTTCAAAAGAGTTAAACCTGTATCCTGTTTTCTGGGTAACATTGAGAATATCACTATATATTGTTGCAACACCTCCTCCACGACCAGTCTGACGGGGCTCATGCTTATAACAGTAGTTTGGTGGAGTAGACTCATTTAGACCAAAATAATCATTTGGTTTTAGCCAGGTTTCAGTCAAGCAGAGTACATCAAAACTATTTTCTGTGATCATTTCATTTACAATAACTGCTTTGGGTGTGAGTGATCTAATATTTATGAGCCCAAACTTTAAAAATTGTTTTTGTTCATTTACTTTACATTTTTCTGGTTTAATTACGATAAGATTTTTTCTAGATCCTACATTATATTTTGACCTCACTATTCGGGGAACAGACACAGTCTTAATAGTTTTTACAGCACAAGTACTTTTATCATTTAAGCGGGTGGAACAAAAGTCATCATAATAGTTATTAGAGAATTGTCTTACTAGTCACATGGAGTGAAGTGTCCTGGAGATGTTGTCAGAGAGCAGCTCCGCTCCGATTCTGCTGGGGTGTAATCCATCAGCGCGAAACAGCCTAGGACGCTCCCAGAAAAGATTCCAGTTATTAACAAATAGCAGTTTCTGTTCTTTACACCATGACAACAACCATTCATTTAAAGCAAAAAGTCTACTGAACCTTTCGTGTCCTCGTCGATACGTGGGCATGGTCCTGACACGACGATCGTCGCCGCGGGCGTCGTGCTGCGAACCGTCTCGATCAGGCTGCTGAAGTCCCTCTTCAGCGTCTCCATCTGCCACAGCGTGGCGTCGTTAACCCCGGCGTGAAGCACGACCGCTCTGGGGCTCTCGTCGACCTTCAGGATCGCGGGTATCTGCGCAGAAACATCGAGAACACGAGCACCAGGCAAACAATGAGTGTGCACTTTACCTTCGGCTAACGTAGCACTTACGTGTCGGACGATGGAGTCTCCGATGATCACAGCGTCGCGTCCTGTCTCGCGGAGGGGAGCGAAGCGGTTCCGGATGGAGATGTCGAAGGCAGGAGGGGGAGAAGTCGTCGCCCGGGACCCGGCTCGGGTCCTCCGCTGTGGATGCACCCAGGGTCCGTGGTGTCCCGGCGTAGCAGTGAAGGACATCTGGGAAGATCGCGTCCTGGGTTCACCGGGCCTGTGCAGAGAAACACACGGAGAAGACGTGGTGGGACTGTTAGCAGATCGCTGTATACTTACCCCGGACTTGTGAGCGTCAGCCCGGGATGATTCCAGCGCGGCTCTCCGCTCTCTCAGCTGGGCCTGCCTCACCTCCAGGTCGCGAATCTGCTTTCCCACGGCCTCGAGCTCGAGCTGCACAGAGTGGAGACATTCATCCACCATTAAAGCAAGTAACTGTGAGTACAGCAGTGGTAATGTGTGTGAATAGAGTATTAGCAATGTTAGCGCAGTTAGCTGCAACCACGCCACTGATGCTAACGGGCTAAAAGCTAATAGCGGACCCGGGAGATCAAAATAAAACTAGTGATAGCGAGGCGCTCTGATTGTTTTTGTTGTAGAATACAATAGAGGATATATTCACACGTTATATAAACGGAAACGATGATGTATAAAATTGATTTTTGAGTTAAAAATAGTCAATGAAAATAATATAGTGACGGAGCTCAAACGCAGTACAGCCGCCAACAGCCATTTTATTGCCACTTCTATTTTTCTAAAATCTCCGAATGCTCCATGTGAAACTTTGGCGTTCCGCCCTTTTTCTATCGTCACGTGTCTAATGATTTTGGTTAATATTCACGAGGGGAGGGGGGTGGGGGAAGAGAGAGAGAGAGAGAGAGAGAGAGCGCTCGTGTAGTTTGAAGACTGTGAGTGAAACTGCGTGTGAAACTTAGGTGTTTCGCCCTTTTTCTATCGTGTTTAATGATTTTGATTAATATGCACAAGAGAGAGAGAGCAAGAAGCGCTCGTGTTGTTTGAAGACTGTGAGTGCGCGCGCAACCGGGGCTCTCTCTCGTACGCGCCCTGTCACTGTCACTCACCGATCAAATAAGGCTTTGACAGCTGCCAAAAAAAAAGATCAATGCAGAAAAACCCCTGGATTAGTTATATAACGTTGGTCAGAATGTTGATCAGGCCATCGCGTATATTCAGCGCACATAAGGTAAACGTTTTGCAAACGTTTTTTAGAGAAATAAAAACAGGTCGACGAATCGATGCACATATTTTGCGTCAACGTATTTTTTGCGTCGACGTCATCGATGACCTCGCCGCGTTGTCCCAGCCCTAATCTCAGCCTTATCGGATAATTTATGTGAGTCCTTAAGAATATATTGTGGCAGCTCAATGCCAGTTTTATTTCCAGCCAAGGATTTAATCGTCTTCCAGAATTTTAAGGGGTTATTTAAATTATTTAAAGTTTCTATAAGAAAGTGGTCAGCTTTGGCCTTCCTGATAGCCACAGTGCACAAATTGCGCAGTCTCCTGAAGAGCAACCAATCAGAATCCAGGCTTGTTTTCCTGGCTTTCGCCCAGGCCTTATCACGCTCCTGAAGAGAGTTGGCTAAATCTACAGTGAACCATGCATTGTTTCGGCCTTTTACTCTATATTTTCTGAGGGGAGCATGCTTGTCAACAATTTCTTTAAAACCATCATAAAAAAATTTCCAAAGCATTTTCAACATCTGCAATAAGATACATTTTATCCCAATCAAAATAAAGCAGGTCATGTAAAAACCCTTGTACCGAAAAATGTTTTGTGTCACGCTTAATAATGATACGTGGCTTGGTTTTGGGAATTTTTGTGTTTCTGACCGTGGCAACAACACAGTGGTCACTAATGTCATTGGCAAAAACAGAAGCTGCAGAGTATTTGTGAGGAACGTTGGTTAGGATAAGATCAATTAAAGATGATTTATCTGGAAATTTCAGGTTAGGTCTGGTGGGACTGTCAACGAGCTGAAAGAGATTTAGCGAGTCACAGTAAGCTTTGAATTCATCAGATACTGGATGTAACCAGTTCCAATTTAGATCTCCAATGACTACAATTTCGTTCTGATTTAGACCTGATAAAAGCTGCATTAAAGAAGGCAGAGCATCCCTGACAGCTGATGGTGTCCTATAGCAACCAACTACCGTAATGTGGAGAGTCTTCGAGACCTCGAGGTCAAGAGCTAAAAATTCGAATTGCTTACTCACTGATTTAGAGAGAAGCATATTTACACGAAACTTATTTTTATGTTGTAACCATCAATACTGATATCCTCAGTCAGAACAGATTTGCTTAGCCAAGTTTCTGATAAAACAATTACATCAGCTTCAGTTGAGTGTGCCCAAATACGAATCATATCTATCTTTGCAATCAAACTACGAACATTCAAGTGAATAAAACCAAGGCCAGCCCTGGATTTAAAATCAGCAGGGGTATTGAGACATATAGCAGAGTCTGGGCCTGGATTAGGTTGCACATTTCCTGAGATAAACAGCAACAGAACAATTAAACACCTCAGCTTAAGTGATTTAAATGATTGAATAGAAGATTCATTCTTTGAGCTTATTTTTAGTACAAAGCTACGAAGGCAGCTTTCAGAAATAGTAAAATTGTTTTGTAAAGCCATAACACTGATCAGACGGGCCAAGTCCGCAGTGTCAGAGGAGAAGAACAGAGGCAGGTGCATTGATTTAATGTCTGATGCACAAACAGATGCGCACATCCCCCAGCGTGTTTTGACTGTATTTAAAAGACCTGCACGGGAGTAGTTGGTCCTGTGCGGGCTTCCATATATTCCGCTCAAGATTAGTAAACACATTACAAAAAAGGGCAGCGCCATTGCACGTTCCGTTCCTAGCCAATGCATAGGTAATCCAGTCCAGATTTTCAGACCTCCTGAGAAAGATGACGTTGCATCACGTCATGTGTAAACAGGAAAACAGGCCCAATGAAGCAATGCTGTGAAAGAAGTGATTAAAAATCAGGACCCGCCGGATTTTAAAACAACAAAGATACAGATTCAAGCACAAGGCGCAAAGACAAGAAAAAAGCACTTCACTTTCTCATGAGAAGTTTGCACACGTAAGATTCGAAGGCGTGTCGGCGATTTAGCTGCGTTGAACAGGATCCAAGTTCCGCACTGACAGGGCGGTCCAGGTCATCCGAAACGTCAAGAGAGTAAGTTTCACTTCAGTTAAATCCAAGTTCGATGTGTGATGGACTGGTTCCTTATAGAACGTTAGCGATGAACAGAAAACGGCCAGTGTAGATTAGTCCCAGCACAGTGCCTGTAAACCACTTGCCGTGTTCACCTGCCAGATTAACTGTCTATTTACAAATCAAAGACAGTAACCTAATTTACTCGAAGCAAGTTCAATGTTTCAGAGACAGCACCATCAAGAGACAATAACATTGATGACAATCACACAGACAGAGACAGGAATGTAGACGGTTTGGGACATGCTGCCATCTTAGATTGGTGACTGCAAGGAGATCCCAGTAGACCACGCCCACGACGAGGCGACGCCTCTTGTGGAGTGTGCTCTGACGCCCAACGGGCACTGAAGGCCCCTGGAAGCGTAAGCTAATGCTATGGCGTCAACTATCCATCTGGATAGAGTCTGTCTCGAAACAGCCATTCCCTTGGAACGTCCACCGAACGAGACAAACAGCTGCTCCGTCTGCCGAAAGGCAGCAGAGCGAGACACATAAGCTCTTAAAACCCTGACAGGGCAAAGAAGACTCGAGTCTCTATCCTCTCCTGACACCGGCAGGGCAGACAGGGCAATAACCTGAGCCCGAAACGGTGTGTTGAGGGATTTTGGCACATAACCGTGCCTAGGTTTGAGTATGACCCTTGAGTCATTGGGCCCAAACTCCAAGCACGACTGGCTCACAGAGAGTGCGTGCAAATCACCCACACGCTTCACCGAAGCGAGAGCCAACAAGAATACTGTCTTGAACGACAGATGCTGAAGGCTAACCGATTGGATAGGCTCAAAAGGGGGACCCTTCAAGGCCTCCAAAACCGCCGCGAGGTCCCACATAGGGACTGACGGAGGTCTGGGAGGATTCAGCCTCCTAGCTCCTCTGAGGAACCAGATGACTAAATCATTCCTTCCTATTGACTGACCGAGCGCCGTTTCAGAAAACGCCGCGATGGCCGCCACATAAACTTTGAGCGTGGATGGGGCTCTGCCCTTATCCAACAGCTCCTGTAGGAAGGAGAGGACCTCCGTCACCTCACAACTAAGGGGTGAATAACCTCGAGCTGTGCACCAGCTGGAGAACACCGACCACTTCGAGGCATACAGACGTTGTGTCGATGGAGCTCTAGCCTGAGTGATGGTATTTAGCACTCCCACTGCGAGATCAGCGGGTAACCGCTGAGCGCCCACACATGGAGGGACCACAACTCCGGTTGAGGGTGCCAAATCGAGCCCCTGGTCTGCGAGAGGAGGTCCCTCCTCAACGGTACCGGCCACGGGGCGACATCTGCTAACTGCATCAAATCTGGGAACCATGGTTGGTTCTTCCAAAGAGGTGCTACAAGCAGTAATGAACATCTCGTTTCTCTCACCCGTTCTATCGCCTGCGGAAGGAGGGAGACGGGAGGGAAAGCATAAAGCGGGCAGCACGGCCATCTCAGTGACAGCGCGCTTTCGTTCTTGGAAAAGAACGCCAAATCTCTCCCACAACAGCCGGACTGTTTGCGGGTATAGAGACCATTCGCCCATAGGAACATTGCCTCTGGACAGCCTGTCTGGACCCAGATTCTGTAGCCCAGGCACATGCACTGCCCTCAGCGAACGCACGTTGCGCTGAGCCCAAACCAGGAAGCGTTCCGTCAGCCTGCACAGGTTTCAAGACCCGAGACCGCCCTGGCGATTTATGTAGGACACGAAAGACATGTTGTCCGAACGGTACGAGGAAACGTACGAGGAGCCACGGACAAGCCGAACGGCAGGACTGTAAACTGGTATGCCTGGCCCTCGAAGGCGAATCTCAAATATCGCCTGTGGTTTGACGCTATCTGTATTTGAAAATACGCGTCCTTCAGATCTATTGACATGAACCAGTCCCCTCTGCGAATCTGCGCGAGGAGCTTCCTAGTCGTAAGCATTTTGAAACTGCGTTTCATCAATGCCTTGTTCAGCTGTCTTAGATCCAGTATGGGCCTGAGACCCCCGTCTCTCTTGGGCACCAGAAAGTATCTGCTGTACAGCCCCCCCTCGCTTTGAGCTTGAGACACAGGCTCTACAGCCCCTTTGCTCAACAGTTTTGATATTTCGGCCCGAAGTATGTGTGCTACTTCTGTTTTGACCGTAGTTTCGACGCGCGCTGAAAAGCGCGGAGGGGGTCGAGAAAACTGTAGCGAGTAGCCTCTCTTTATAATGTCTAGCACCCAATCCGAAACCCCTGGAAGCGCTGACCATGCATCTGCATGAATGGCTAAGGGCTGGATGCGAAGCGCGCTCTGTTGACTGGGCAACGGCGGCGCTCGGGTGTGCTGCGCATTTGAGGCGGGGAGCGCGCTGATCACAGCGGGAAGATCGCTCCTCCTCGACCCCGTCCCAGCGCTTAACTGACTGGGGGAAGGCTGAGCAGGTCCCGTGGGACTCGATATGTCTGCGAGTAACTGTGGGCTGCATGTGTGCACATTTACCACTTTCAACTCGCTGTCTGCCTGTGCAGAATGTACGTGCACCGGCCTCGTTTTTACAGAAGCCCCGCGCCGTATGTGACATAGTGTATGTGGGCACTGGGAAGTGGGCACGTTTACTATGCGGCGCGCTCGACCGATCTGTATTGATCTTATGTGTGCTAGCTCTGTGTGCAGGGCTGTGCTTACATGTGGAGATGGGCACTGAGGAGTGGGCATCATCACTGCATTTACAGCACCATCGGCCGTGGCCGGACGAGCGTGCACGGGTTTCGTTTTTACAGAAACCACATGATGCGTGTGACATAGTAATTGTGGGCACTGAGGGGTGGGCACGCTTACTATGCAGTGTGCGCGATCGACTTGAGTCGTATTTATGGGCGCAGGCCCTGTGTGCAGGGCTGTGCTTACATGTGGAGATGGGCACTGAGGAGTGGGCATCGTCACTACATTTATAGCACCATCGGCCGTGGCCGAAACACCAGAAAAAACACTCTTTTCGTGAAACATCTGGGTAGCCGTGATAACGGCTTTTGTGTGCAGGCAAGCGGGCACTCGTGCAGGCTTGCGCATTGCAGACGACACTGAGGCAGTCACAACTCTTGGAACTGCAACAGCGGCGCTCTTGGGTGAGGAACTCGAACACCGGCGCTTTCCCAGCAGTGCTAGGATGCTTTCGGGGCTTCTGGCTTCACCGCAATCCTCTGCCGGGCTCCCGCGGCACGGGGCGACGGCTTGAAGAGCGAGAACGGGGTCCCGAGCTGCGTTGCTGACGCTGTTGCGATGACGCAGCAGGAGGCGGTGGGCGTGACTGAGAGCTCTGTGGGGCCGGTCTAGAGTGGCTAGCTGCAGAACCGGAGTGCTTCTGCAAGAAGTGCTTGAACGCCTGCGAAGCTTTCTGGTCCTCGGCGAATCTCTCCACAAACTCGTTGACGAATGATCCGAAGAGGCCAGCAGGAGTTAGAGGCGCGTCAAGGAACGCAGCGCGCTCAGACTCCTTGATGTCAGAAAGCGTCAGCCACAAATGCCTCTCAGCCGCCGTAGCGGAAGCCATAACCCGTTCCATGGCCTGTGCAGCGGACTTAGTAGCGCGGAGGGAGAAATCCGAAGCACTCCTCAGATCCGCGAGACAGATCGCTTCAGGTCCCATCTCATCCAGCTTGCGGAGGAGATCGCCCTGGAAAATCTGCAGCGTAGCAATGGTGTGTAGCGCAGACGCAGCCTGCCCAGCAGCAGAGAAAATCCGTGCGAGCAGCGATGACGTCATGTGGCAGGCTTTGGATGGCAATGCCGCCTTAGTCCGCCGTCCAGCAGAGGGCGGGCAAATGTGCGCTGCTATAGCCTGTTCCACCGGCGGAAGTGACAGGTAGCCTCTGTTCTTAGCACCGTCCAGTGTGGAGAATGCTGGCGAAACAGATGAACGGATTCTCGCCGAGAATGGAGCGTCCCAAGCTTTCGCCACTTCTTCGTGAAGCTCAGGAAGAAAAGGGGCGTGCTTTGAGCTTGAAGAAGAACGCTCATCTGGAAGATAGCTACCATCCAGCCGGGAACGTGAAGGGGGCGCTGGTGCAGACCACTCGAGGCCGAGGCTCGCCGCGGCCAGAGCGAGTGATGCATCAGCTCCTTATCGATATCCCCCCGTCTGCTGGGCCTCTGAGCAGAGGGCGCGAGATCCACGGAGCTCGCCCAACCCTCACTGCCCGAAGCAAGCAGAGAGCACGTGTCCTCTTCCTCCGACGCGGGCCTAAGATCCACTTCCTCGGATGACGCGTCGGCAAGCAGCGGACGCTGAACATCGGGAAGCGATGCAGGGGAGGCCGGCAAAGCGGAGGGAACCGGCGAGCTCGGCCGAGCTGGAGGCGGTTCTGGTAGGCGCTGCGAGCGGCGCTTCTTACGGCGCTGTGGCGCAGCGGATGATGCAGGCTTCGAGAAGGACGCCAGGCGAGTCCTCAGAGTCACCATAGACAGTAGCTCGCAATGAGGGCAGCCGCCGTCAGCGAGCGCGAGCGCTGCATGGTCCTCACCCAGACAGGAGACGCAGATGACGTGAAGATCTCCTTCGCTGAGCGGGGCTCTGCACGAGCCGCACGAGGGCATCTTTAAAAAGACGCAGCTCTTTTTGTGAGTGTGCGTCGCAGGGCGAACACACAAAGGATATAAAGGATATAGGCGACGGATAGCGCAGCAGGAACGGTAGTGGATGGCGGCGATGCCAGCAGCTTCAGAATGGCTCGTCCTGCTGATATGCTTTCTCAGACGGCGCTTGCTTCCTCCGTCATCCAGCGATGCGTGAGCTTCGCTGAAGAGATGAAAAATCAGGTGAGTCAGCCTTTTCGAGCTCCTTTTATAGGTTGGGCCACACCCGTTTCGGCGGGAAGTGGCAAGAAGGGCACGAAGCGCCCTTATTGGTCTGATGTTGCATCAGCCTGCGCTCGATAGGCTGTGCAGTTGCCGCAGAACAAGCCAATGAGCGAACGAGCCGTCTCGCCTATGGCTGTGTACTGCTGCAAATGCGCTTTACAAAAATACAAAATTAAGGATAATTTTTTGCTTCAGTATTTCGTGAAAAGAGACTTTTCCCGTAGCGTCTTAGCTAAGACGCAGTACGAGAGAGCTCTCATAAGAGAACAGCATTTATTTAAAATCTAAATCTCTTATAACATTATATATCTTTACTGTCACTTTTAATCAATTTAGTGAGTCTGCTTTCTTTAAAAAATCTTACTGACCCCAAACTTTTGAATAGCAGTGTAGAAGAAATGATGCGATTCATATGAATTTAACTTAGATTTGTTTATAAGACACAGTTTAATTAGATTGAATGATTACTTTTCCATTTTTATTATTTTTAGTAAAAATATGTTCAATTTTTTTTTCTTTTTCTTTTTTTTTTAGGTTTTACAGTTTTATTTTATTTTTCACCAGCTATTTTACTAGATTAGCATGAATTGCTTTTGTTTCTCAAGTCGTTTTGAATAAATCGTGTATTGGCTGAAGACAAATGTTTCATTATCTGTAGGAAATACAGAATGAATATTTTTAACTACATCTCCTTCAGTGCTTCAGTCAGCTGATTTTTGTCATGCATTATCGTTGGTGCAGTGAAATCATGAACATTGTAAAACCAAACATGTTAAGTGAGATCGAAGAACGTCATGATGCTGAGAACGAGCTTCTCAAATACTGCCTGCGGCCTCAGCGAGGGATTCACACGCCAGCAAAGATAAAGAGGATTAATATGAAATGAAATCTTAAAAGCTACTCGTGTGCAGCATAACACATAAAGACATGAACATACACTCGCTCACATACGAGCATCTCAATTCACTGCACGCATGAAGACATGGATTAACGTCTTGTTAAGTGATATGAGACGTGAAGCTCTTCACTAGATCAGCAGACTTTGACCCTCTTACATAAGTCTTTAATTAAGCAGAGATTAATTCCTATAGGCACTTTGAGAAGTTTAAACAGGCATATTAAAGTGAAAATCATATGTAATTAAAAGATTTCTGACAAATAACTAAAACCTAGTGTTTTGAAGCATGGTGACCAAGATTTAAAATGTATTATAAATTAGTGTGTTGGTACTGTGCTGTGAACTTTAAACGGTCATGAAACCCCAGACTACTTTTTCTGAAATGTGTGGCATTTATTGCACATCATAGAAGACCATGCTAGCATCCGTTTATTTTAATTGTTGGAGAAAACTGTTAAACCTTAAGCTTTTTTGTGCTATTTTCATCTCCCAGGTTTAAAATCTACATCATACAATTTTTTGACGTGGCAAAGGACTATAGTACGTCAATGAAGCATCGGTCGCTAATAAATTATTCATGAGACTGTGTGTTTTATCCTCTCAGAAATGCTTCACTTCCAGTAATTATTCACAACAGCATGTGTTGATTTGCTATGACAGATACGTCAGACTGAGAGATTGCATACGTTAACTGAGAGAAACCTTCATGGATCGAAGGAGAGTGTTTGTTTTTGTTTTGCAATAAGAGTTCGGCACAAACTCAATTCATTCACTTTGTGAGTGTAACCGTTTTTACAGCTTCATGACACAACCCATCTAAAAGCTTTATAAACACAGCAGAATAAGCCCTAGTTAGTTCTCAGAGCTATGTTTTACATGCAGAGTGAAAATGGATGTGCATTTATTTGAGATTTTAACTCGATGGAATGAAATGAAACTTATTTGAAATGCTGTTTGAATCCGAAGTTGTCTTTTGTTTTTTGTTTTTCTCGCTTTTTAAAGACTGTGGTGAGAACTAACCAATCGGATTTTAATGTCATCTGATGATTCTGGTACTAAATAATAAATGTACTTGATAAACTTTAAACTTAACCCCCAGTATGAGTGTTAGTCAGTAACAGTGAGGCTTGACTTAGTCAAGTCACCTTTATTTATACAGTGCTTTTAACAATACAGATTGTGTCAAAGCAACTGTACAGTACAGCATTAATTAGGAATATACTGTGTCAATATAGACTTAAGTTTCTGGGAGGTTTATAGCAAATTGATCTGAACCCTTCCAAGCTCCCGTTTCTAGAAATGGTCCTCAAATATGTAACTTTTTTACCCTCAGTAACTTTTAAAATGAGAGCAGTTGCCATAGCAACCATGCTGAGCGATTCTAATGCACTGCTCTAATGCAGCGGAGCACAGATAGTCCTCACTTACTGGAGTTGCTGTTATTATTATTTTTCTGTAGATACTCGTTTCAGGGTTGTTTTGTGATCACAGTGATGTGCTGTTAATTTTGTGTCATGCTGATTAATGAGTCTTGTTTATTTACCTGATTTACTTTAGCAGAGAAAACTGAATAAATCATTTTCCTGGTGTGGTGATTTTCCAGATGGTTAACCATAATCTGACAAAACAAGCAGCATGAAACACACCGAGCATCTGGTTCAGGTCTGAGAATCAATGCAGCCAACTCCTGTGCATATACCAAAAATAAAATAATAAAAATACTTTCTTCAACTAGTACTTATGCTTATTTTGTATATTTTAAATATTTTAGATCTTTATAAATATATATTTTTATTATTTAGACCTGTTCTATATTTTTTATATAAATTTTATTTTCATTTTTTTATCAGTTTATTTTATATATAGGCCATCCATATTTTTGTGCACCACCACAAATGTTTCTCCACATCAATTTGAGCAAAACTTTCCAGAAACATTCCCTTCGGCTTAAAAAAATCCATGAATAATCTCACAAATGCAGTCCAATCATAAAGACAAATGGTCAGCCGTTTTCCCCTGTGAGTAGCACTCGGTTGATATTTACACTGCTGAATGTAGTAATGACTTCTCTCAGGAGCACTTACTGACATGAAGGAGGCAGTTATTGCTGAATAAATAAGCAGAAAATATCCCCACTGTATGCTTGACCTCTCAAGTAAAAACCAGCTCTCAGCGTGTTCACAAACACATTATTGTTTCTTATGTTGTGAATCTCGAAGGGGATGTTTTGCATCACACTCCTGCTGGGTTCGCTTTAATAAACCTTTAGTTGAATGCTCACTAACAGAGCGTCTTGATTGCATTGTTATTTTATTCACTACTTGTAGTAAATGTGATTTGGAGGTTGGTTGCATACATCCCACCAACGACAGCGGCTGTAGCATTAAAATAAAACCTTAAGTAGGTCAGTCCACACAATATTGCTTCAAGACTCTCTTTAAAATATTCATACGTGTCATTATTCATCTACCAAATGCAATCTTTGGATAATTTCCATCCGATTTGAGGCTCTCCTGCTCTTCTCTGTCTGTGTCCTCGAGGATGTGTGTAATATTGCAGGACACACGTCCCACACAGTCCGAGAGAAACCGGCTGGAACTCACACTCGCTCATCACTCATGTTTTATTCTGCTTATGTTTTATTATAAGCTAGGGTTGTGCCGATAGGCGATAGTATCGTGTATCGACGATTGTCAGAGATATCGACATAAGCAGATTTCTCTGTCGATAATCAAGACGATATTAGGCTCATTTTCCTATTAATGTATTAGATTATAATAATAATAACTATTATTTTTATTTGTATTAGGCTGCTTATTATAATTCGGCTATCAAACTGCCCAGTTATTTCACTTCAACCTCCGTGAAGTTGGCACCCCATAAAACGAAATAATTTCCAAAACTATGCCATTCGTTTGTGCTGCGTTTGTGCTGATTTGTGCCGCAAAAACGAACGTTTGTGCTGGTTTGGTGTTTGAGATATTGAACATTATTTTTTGGGTTGCGTGACGTCACTCTCCACCCCATGTCCTTCAAATCGCTCCAAACCGGTGTCATTCGTTTGTGCTCGGTTTGTGCTGGTTTGTGCCGTTAAAACAAACACTGTATCTGTTTTCCTTTCGCAGATATAATAAATTTAATTCGGGAGCTGTGACGTCACTCTCCACCCCACCTCATCTAAATCGCACCAAACCGGTGTCGTTCGTTTGTGCTCGGTTTGTGCTGGTTTGTGCCGTTAAAACAAACACTGTATCTGTTTTCCTTTCGCAGATATAACAAATTTAATTCGGGGCAGTGACGTCACTCTCCACCCCATGTCCTTCAAATCGCACCAAACCGGTGTCATTCGTTTGTGCTCGATTTGTGCTGGTTTGTGCCGTTGAAAGAAACACTGCAACTACGATCCCCTCTTAAACATAAAAAAAGAAACTTTTTAAGTACAGTTACATAACTGTCCACCCCATATGGTCCAAATCGTTGCAAAACTGTGCTGCTCGTTTGTGCTCGATTTGTGCCGGTTTGTGCCGTTACGAGGAACATTGTATCTTTTCCCCCTCCTTAGAAATAACACATTGGATTCGGGACAGTGACGTCACTCTCCACCCCATGCCGTCCAAATCGCCCCAAACCGGTGCTTTTTGTTTGTGCTCGATTTGTGCTGTTTTGTGCCGTAGAAAGAACCATCATAAATTATTCCATTCTTTAGACATCACAAAATCTTTGGAGGAGGAGTGACGTCACGCAAGCAAGCCGCGCTCTCCATCCATCTCGTCTACAAACCTGTCCGGTTCGTTTGTGCTCGCACAGGGCCGCAGCTGTCAGTGTTCTTTTCTGTATATATGGGAATGTTTTATTGCCAGTGACTTCATCAAGCTCCAGATTTTTAAAAAAAAGGTATGTGATTGATTGACGCATAGCCTTGTTTAAAAATTCACGTTGTGTGTCACAGCTTTTTGAAAACTTTGTAGCATGTTCGTCGCTTGTTTGTGTTCTTGTCGATCTCCTTTGTTATTATTATGTTTTTTATTCAAATTGAGCTTAATTTATCAAATGAAAGTTTAGGCTACTACGTAGTTTGTTTTAAATGTGTAGGCTATTGCATTATCTAGGCCTATATTGCAGATGATAATCTGAGCATTTTATCTTTCTCTGAAGAATAAAGTGAACCAAGGACAGGTGAGCAGTGTTTCTGTTTGTTTAAAACATTTTTAAAGCAACTAATTGAGGACTGTAACTTGTTAGTTTGTTGTTCTTAGCTTGGTCTTCCCACTTTTGACCAGTTTAGGATTCTGTCATTTCGTACTTGTCCAAATAAAGAAAGTTATAGAGATGTTATTAATTGTTGGGTGAAGTATTCCTTTAAGACCAGCAAACCACCTGGTTAAAGTTTTTCTTTCTCTCGGTCTCTCTCAGCTGAACAGACAACATGTCCCAAACTTGTTTCCTTTTAATTGCAAAGATAAATATAACAATAACAAAGCAATTTCTGTGGAGAATTTACTTTTTTTTTTTAAAGAACCATAAAATAAGATAACTACAAAAAAATTTGACTTCATGTAATAGAAGTGTTAAAATGAATATCTGGGTACAAAGAACAATTACAAAAGAAACAGAACCTGCTCAAAAAATCATGGAACTGTTAAAACAGAAATAAAGTGAATAATGTAGATTAACTACAATAGAACAACAATATAGACTGTTCTCTTATTGATTATGAAAATTAACTAATTTCTGCAGAGACCAGTCCAAGAAATTCATTAATCAAAGGTTTTAGTCCTCCTTTGTGAACAACATGACATGGGGTTGTATTTAGTTTTTTGCTGAGACTGTTGTGACATGCTCACACAGGTCATCATATTTTTCCCAGGCAAAAGAGTTTCTTCTGCAGTAAGCCACGTAATGTCCAAGAGATTCCCTTGTTGGTCCTGGAATGAATGCAACAACCCCTCGCAAAGTGAACAGCTGATTGTCCAGCTCCATGTGGACAGGGATTTCAGACAGTGGATGGTTAGTATCCACACTTGTTTCAATACACAGTAGTTGTCCAGGTATGCATCTGTGTGTGACAGAGCCATTGCAGAGGAATTTCATTGATGGATCATCCTTAATTTTCCAGTTATCTGGACAATCTTGGGGTGATTTCAGTGGCTTCAGACACTTGGACCTGTTGAGGTGTAGCCCATCTTCCAGTGCTGCTTGGAGGCTTTTCAGTCCACCAGTTTGTAGAATATCTACGTTGACTGGTAGGAGATAGATGGTCCTTGAAGATTTTGTATTTCGGCTGCAGTATGGAGAAGAGCACTCAGCTGTAAGTGTTGCACTTGGCATTTGTTTCATTGTTGATGTGATAATGTTAGCAACATTGCAATCCGCATTGACCTGGACAGTCGTTTTTTTGGAGGAACACTGATTGTTGCTTAACCTCTGTGTCCTGCTCACTATGGGCAGTTTGTGTCTTCTGATTCTTTGTCTCAATGTGCTCTGTTATCTTCACCGGTGCAGAGGAAAGCCTCATGTTTCCCTCAAGAAACTCAAGGTGGCGTGTGACAAAACGGTCAATTCGGATGGGGAGGCTTTCATGTTTGAAAAGGCCGTGTTTTATGTTTTTAAATTCAGCCTCAACATTTGCAGAGCTTGCTGTGTTGTGTGCGCTTTTAAAGTGTGGAACCATCACAGCTGTCCAAAGAGGTAGGTAGCATGCCATTCTTATTATATTTGGGACAAGCTCTGGAAGGAAATGAAGATTGTCTCTGTCACCATGATGTGCTGCAATCATCTTACTTTCTTCACAGATTTCTGTAACCCATGTTTTCAGATCTGTGTGGAGTGTCTCCTCGACTCCGGTCACCTCTGTTAATTGGTCATCTTCAGAGACACATGGCAAGACCCCCTCTGCAAATCGTCTCTTCAATTGTGCTTTGCATGTTTCCGAGACAACAGGTAAACCTTTGTCATCGTTTCCTTCTGATTCACTGAAGGCAACAACTGCAATTGAATGAATGAGCTCCTTTGCATCTTCCAGTGTATCAGACTGTAAAAGTTGTGCCATGGCTCGTAGATAGAATTCTCTTACTCTGTTTCCTTTTTGTCTAAGGCATTCCCACCGGCTAATGAGCTTGATGCAGTGTGCAACATCTACTCTGATGAAGCAAGGTGGGAGCTTTGAGTCTTCGGGCTTCCTTGTCAGCACTCCAAAGCACTGATTGATGTACGTTTTCAAGTCTGGGTAAGGAGTGAAGGCCTTAACCAGTGCTCCAAGCAAAGCCAAGGAGAAATCACAGACCGCCTCTTTGGGCACAGCAGCACCTGCTCGTTGCCATTCATTGAGCCAGTTGGCAATAGAATTGATGGTGTGGCTCTCTGATAGCATTTGCACTACTTGAATATGATCTCCCTGTGAACACAAAACTCCTTGATACAGGAAGACATGTCCAGAATTGCCACAGGGTCTTCTCAGTCTTTTCACAACTGTACCTGTTGCATCAAAGCTCACAAATGAGCCAGAGTACTTGGATTTCATTTGATACACTTGCAGCTGAGATGGGGTCCAGTAATGGCAAAAAAACTTATCAAGGCCTATGTCGTGAATGCTTCCATTGTGGGGTACACTGTATTTTAGTAGATGTAGTGACATGATTGGGTCTTTGTCTCCGAGCTCTTTGTCACCCATCTCTTGTTTGGCTTTTCTTAATGTTGCCAGATTTGGCAGGTGGCTAGGCTCTGGGTCACCAACATCCATCATTTTGTAAGCCTCGGCTGCTCGCCATACATGTGCTGGTTTTCGGCCTTCCCAGAGTTCTTTAGACACACTTGTTCTCAGATCCCCTGATAACTTCCGTTTTGCTTTGCCAGTATGGAGACTGTCATCAACATTGCGGATTATGCATTGAAGCACAACTGGTTCATTATCCACTGGCATGTTCTCTGCTGTTATAGACAATTGTGCGTCACACTCTGTGCAGTTCCCAATTATGTCTATGTAGTGAGATGCAACATTTGGAAAAATCTTTGCCCTCCTGAATCTAAGAGTGCATGAGGTTTTGATATTTTTCCATATCTCCTCATACAGGACGTGTGTCCATGCACCACGTTTCAGGATGGTGTATTCTCTTTTACATGTGCTGAGTGATTTGTCATTGTAATCAACCTTTTCAGGCCAGATTTCTACCCATCTCTGATGAGAGAGACTGATCTCAAATTGAATGTCGTAGCATTGACTTTGCTGATTTGTGTCTGCCTTTGACACAACTGAATGAAAATCAGCTGAGCTTTCTTGTGAGCTGTCACTGTTTGGACCTTGATCTTGGATATCTGTGTCGGTTTTGCTGAGCTCAAGGATTTGCCATATATTGTGCCTGTTTGTCTTGACAATAGTATAAAGGTTCTTTGGTGAAACTTTGTTGTTTAGTTGTTTGCTTAAATTTGCCCACACCTTTTCTGTAGGAACTGCTATGTTTGTCCCTGTAATAATCTGTTCCTTTGCAGCACTGATGACTTTGATGATGTCATCACATCCACAGGCTGGTTTCCTAGGCATCTGATCAAAACAGGAATAATTTTTAATGTAGTTTTTAATAAAGTAGTTGGGCCAAATGAACTAACTTGTTACCAACAGGTTACTTGCTTATTTATACGGTTTGTGTGTGTGTGTGTGTGTGTGTACATATACATTATATATATATATATATATATATATATATATATATATATATATACTTCCATGGAATCGAGATGTTGGGCAAAATGATAGGGAGTGATATACTTAGTCGCCATTCACTTAAACTGCATATTGTTTTCCAAATCAGTTCAAGTAAATGATGGCTGAAATAAAAGCATGTGCAGACTATAGTCCAATTGTTCTGTGGTCATTCAATTAGATTTACCTCAGAAAATCTGGTCATCCATCCTATATTGGCCGTGTTTAGATATTGCTACTTTTTTATGACTAGAAAATCCGTCATTTGGTGGCTTAAAAGAACAGACTGAATTTTCAATATTTCAGTAAAAATCTCATCTCAAAGTCATAGTTTTCTGTTAATCTTTCATTCCAGTGATATGGATCAGCAAGTCAATGAGTTCAGAAAAAAAAAATATCAGTCAGATTAAGATTTACTAAGAATCCTTTTGTGAACTAAATCAACAAATTCATTACAAAAGAGCTCAAAAAGACAACACATTTTCCAGTTATAAGAAAAGTAGCAATAACTGAACTTGCCCAGTACAGGATGGGTGACAATCTTTTCTGTGAATTAGTTACATTTTAGTCTGTTCACATTGTAAATTTAATTATATGACTTCAGAGGATTAAATGGAACACATATTCCACTTTTATATTGCTTTCTGTCATTTCCTCTGCATAAAATCAAGCTTTATGCCATGAAATGTACATTGCTGTACAAAACTAATAACTTAATGTATTTTATGGCATGGCATAAGAATGTCATAGGTCTACGCTTATTAATGACCAATGGATGATCATTTGGACATGATACATTTACCTAAATGCCCAAAATGAATAAAAAGTTTCACATCTTTGACGTGTCTATCAATTTATTATTTGTTCAAATGATCCTGTAAATTTTATTGACCTGCACACATGATTTTAGTACTTTTTTTAGTATTTTATCTCAGAGCACATGCTTACCTTTTTCACAGCCAGATCCCCTTTCCTGTTTTGTTTTCCCACTATGCAGTGCTTAGGGTAAACAAATGTTTTTAAGGGGGCAGAAAGACTTTAAATGATTGTAAGCTGTTAAAAGTATTCAGAAAACTTAAGACACTTTTTTTTTTATTGGTTACTTTATTTTAATACAAAATTAAGCATCAGTCACACGTAGCTTACAGCCACAGTAGTGGCAGTACATTACATATCATAGTGCATTGGTGATTATATAAAGATCAAATGTCAATAGCACAAATCTAAAATAAAACATTCCCATATCTACAGAAAAGAACACTGACAGCTGCGGCCCTGCGCGAGCACAAACGAACCGGACAGGTTTGTAGACGAGATGGATGGAGAGCGTGGCTTGCTTGCGTGACGTCACTCCTCCTCCAAAGATTTTGTGATGTCTAAAGAATGGAATAATTTATGATGGTTCTTTCTACGGCACAAAACAGCACAAATCGAGCACAAACAAAAAGCACCGGTTTTGGGCGATTTGGACGGCATGGGGTGGAGAGTGACGTCACTGTCCCGAATCCAATGTGTTATTTCTAAGGAGGGGGAAAAGATACAATGTTCCTCGTAACGGCACAAACCGGCACAAATCGAGCACAAACGAGCAGCACAGTTTTGCAACGATTTGGACCATATGGGGTGGACAGTTATGTAACTGTACTTAAAAAGTTTCTTTTTTTATGTTTAAGAGGGGATCGTAGTTGCAGTGTTTCTTTCAACGGCACAAACCAGCACAAATCGAGCACAAACGAATGACACCGGTTTGGTGCGATTTGAAGGACATGGGGTGGAGAGTGACGTCACTGCCCCGAATTAAATTTGTTATATCTGCGAAAGGAAAACAGATACAGTGTTTGTTTTAACGGCACAAACCAGCACAAACCGAGCACAAACGAACGACACCGGTTTGGTGCGATTTAGATGAGGTGGGGTGGAGAGTGACGTCACAGCTCCCGAATTAAATTTATTATATCTGCGAAAGGAAAACAGATACAGTGTTTGTTTTAACGGCACAAACCAGCACAAACCGAGCACAAACGAATGACACCGGTTTGGAGCGATTTGAAGGACATGGGGTGGAGAGTGACGTCACGCAACCCAAAAAATAATGTTCAATATCTCAAACACCAAACCAGCACAAACGTTCATTTTTGCGGCACAAATCAGCACAAACGCAGCACAAACGAATGGCATAGTTTTGGAAATTATTTCGTTTTATGGGGTGCCAACTTCACGGAGGTCTCACTTCAGCACCGCATTTCACACACACACACACACATACACAGCGCGAGCGCAGGAGGATACGAGCCTGTATAGTCGCTGAAATTGTCCGCTTTGACTCGGATAACTCATAAATCCATGAAATGAAAGAGATAGAAAACGAGGAGTTGGTGTCCCATACATTTAATGGCTGCTACACTGCAACGCGCTCTTCTCAAACATGAGAGATTAACTCTTTCTTGGCGTCACAAATAAAGTAACAAAATAATGAACAAGGCGGCAGAGCGAATTTATCGTCCATAGTGGTTCTCACGTAGTCCTTCTCTTAAAGACTGATCACTTAACTTATAACACGCACTATGTGGTGATGACTTAGGAGTACGTGAGAACCACTATGGATAATAAATTTAATCTGCCGCCTAGTTATTATTTCCATGCACTCCGCACTATAATATGATGCATGCAAAATACATAGTTTCGGCCGTTACAAAGTCTCCATCCACAAACAGACGTACATGGTCTGCAGATAAAGGTATTTCATTGAACTTTAACAAGTAATCTGAACGGCCTTTATATGTGCACTATTTTAAACGAGCCCTCACTAACTGAGTTTAATGCCACAGTTATGTTAGAATGCATCTCATTCTTGTTTCTGTTGCGGTGAGTCGAGCTCGTCATGAAGCGCGTGGTCCGGAGCGCTGTATAACTGAAGCATCAGTTCAATTAAACTTTGCTACAAATATATCAACTAACCTGTTTTAAATACTTTATATTTAAATGTTCGTTTATGCCCAACATTAGTGTTAAACTGCTGGACTCTAAATGAAATCTACTATTGATTTTCACCGTTGACTGATTTTGCAGAACATTTAGACTGATAACTTCCGTGCGCAGATACGGACTTGCGATATGACAGTTGCGTCCGACTATGTATTAACTAGCTGTTTTAAATACAGTATTTTTATATTTAACGTTAGTTTATCAGTATGTTTGAAAGTATATTTTTTCGATTATTGGTGATTCCATAAGCCTCTCTCGCGCACCTGCGCGGTTTAAAACACTCAATAGTTATTATTTGACAAGGACAAAGAGTCTCTCTCTAGCTCCACCCATCCACGATAATATCGTGTATCGTCGATCTCACAGGCTGACGATATGACGATCTGAAAAATGACCATATCGCCCAACACTATTATAAGTTCACTGTAAACCAGGGCCGTGCACAGACCTTTTGAGGGGCATGTGCTGAAACTGAAAAAGGGCACCCCCCTCCCTTTTTTAATATCAATTATATATATTCTCTTTTTTAGCTATTCTGTTTGGTTTTGTAAGCTAATTTGTATTATTTGGTTAACATGATTATGAATGACATTGAGAAGAGGGGAAGGTGAGCAATGAGTCAAGTATTTTTGACAAACTTTTTTGAAATATAATTTAAGTAATTATGTCCAACTCAATTCCAGATTATAAGAAACTATAGCCATACCGTTACTATAACATATCCAACATGTATCCGCCTACCTGGCAAAAATTTGATACTGTGGTGGACCAGGGATGTTGGTCTCTTGAAGGTCTCTTATTCACTACACTTTCCCTAAAATAAGCCAGCAATGAAAAAATAAATAAAAATAGTGTGAAAAGTACAGTTGCATTTCTGAAGGATCACGTGACACTGAAGAGTATTGAACTGGAGTAATGATGCTGAAAATTAAGCTTTGATCACAAAAATAAATTACATTTTAAAATATATTCAAATAGAAAACACTTATTTAAAATTTTAAAAATATTACACAATATTACTGTTTTTGCTGTATTTTGGATCAAATAAATGAAGACTTGAAGTGAATCATGAATTATATTCTGCATGATAAAATATAAAGATTTCACAGTGATCTTCTGTCATTTTTTTTTAGTTAAACCATGTTTTACTACATTTTATACATGTGAGGACGAGTGGAGAGTATACCATAACACGATTAACCTAAATGTTAATAAATTAAGTGTATCAGCAATCATAAATCAAAGAAGAAATTTCTTAGAAATATATGTTATCTAGGTGACGAGGATCACTCGTCGCTTTGTGTAAGTTCCAGTACGAAACAGCGCGGGGGCGCACCTGTTATGGTTTTCCGATGGTAAAAACAAATTATATGTTGTTGTTTTACTTATCAATATATAGTTTTTGACCAGCGAATGTGTGCAGATGTGAATTTTTTTTTGTCCGTTATTAAAATGCCTGCCTGCCGCTGCCGGCATCACATTACATTTTCATCTACAGGTTACAAACTAGTTTTTGTAGCTATATAGACGGAGTGCTCAGTTTTTCCTGTGGTAAAATGCATTTGGCCAAAATGGCATTTTATAAAAGATGAAATGCTACTATATGCACAGGCTATTTAAGTGTTGGCTATGTATTGGCAATGACTAGATGGCAAATGCTAGCCCTCTTTCTCAGGCGACGTCCCACATGTCTCAGTCTGTGAGTCAGTCAGACATCAAATAAATAAAATATGAGCCTTTATAGACATAGTGTTTAGTAGTACTTATTCAAACTAGAGCCCGACCGATATGGATTTTTGGGGGCCGATGCCGATATTAACTCGAAAAGAGCCGATTTATAAGCCGATATTTTGATTTTAAAAATAATCTGGATATTAGACCCATTTCCTATAAACTGCATTTACACAACATTCAATAGCAAAATATCTGCCTGTTCTATGTATGTGGGCTGTATAAACCATTTTCCAGAATGGACTATGTTAAAAAGAAAAGCCTTAGATTACAGTCTCAATGACTAAACAATTGCACATCAAAAGTATATATTTTTTAATGATCAAAAAACAGTCTGGTTTTAAACATTTAACACTTTTACTTTCTTCCAGTTGAAGCTGGTTTTAACAGTCTGTGTGTTTACTGTAAATAAATTATAATACTAAAGTTAAAGTATTTGCAGAAGTAGTCCCACACTTTGCTGCTACAGCATTCACCTTTTTCAGCCATCTGTAGGCAGAAAGAGAGACGGAGAAAGAATAAGCATGTGTATTTATAATATCACCATGTATCATTACTCATGTCATCATTAGAATTATAATAATAATAAACTGGGATCTCCTACATAGGCAAAAATGAGAAATATATATATATTTTTTTATTTGTCAAGCAATAGGTATTACCTACTTATATTTAACAATATTATTTCAACATTTTCCTGTTATGTCTGTAAAGCTGCTTTGAAACAATATGTAAAAAAAAAAAAAAAAGCGCTAGTTCAGCTCACATTTATTTACATGTCCCCTCTGGTTTAATCATTTCTGACGCACCTACTGTAGTTACTGTAACTACACTATATTTGCTCTCACAGACACATTCACAACAGACCCGTATATCTTCTCCTCTTCTCTTTGTGCAGTCTGAATCAAAACATCGTCTTGCCTACTATTACCGGAAGATTACGGAATCAATTCGAAGTTGAATGGTTAACGTTAGTGTCATGAACACACCGCTGTCAATTTTGAGAAGAACCACCTTCAAACAAGTTAATAGCAAGCATTTAAGGGGCCTGCTAAAAAGGAAGCTATTAGCGTTAGAGTAACGTAACCAGCCTGAATTCACCAAATTGTTCTCTGGACCTGAGGGTAGCCTCTTCTTCCTTGCTTCTCTCTTAATTCTCATCAGCAGGACTAGCGCTATCGCTCACTTCTTACAACGGGACAGATACATGTTTGCTGCTGACCGAAAGGAGGAGGAACAGACTATGAAAGAGCTCCCGCTAAACGTTTTTAAAACTCCGCCTATGCCATAGCGCAGCGCAAATCGCGTTGTATCTGAAGGGCAACGCTGAACCCAGCGGCAAGCGCCGTGCATACCGCGTACTGTGTGAAAGGCCCAATTACGCGGTCATTATGTGGGAAACACACCGCAATAGAATAAGAATAAGTTAAACGCTAACGTTATAGTTTGACCTCCTATTAACGTTCGCGCTCTTCCACTGATAAACATGGTATTAGCTTTGTGGCTAATCTAATATAGCAATGCATTAGCGGCTGTAAGTGATGTTACAGAATATTTAGAAGTAATAATGATAGGACCGTTAGCTAGAACTACCACACAGTTTTTATATACAGGGTATGAACTTAATCTACAATCATTTCACATGACGAACGACAGACTCACCGTCAAAACAGTTGATCGCTTTCTTCTGTAGTGGACTTCTGGCGCTGTTGTTAACTCTGGAGCTGCAGAGCTCCCTCTGGTGGGCACACTATGCAACACTCATAACATGAGTGAAGCATGAGACTCTGTTTCTCATGTTTCATCGGCCGTTATAAATGCCGACGCCGATTTAAATGCAATTAGCTTATATCGGCCGATAATATCGGCCGGCCGATATATCGGTCGGGCTCTAATTCAAACAGCAAGATATTTATTTACCCTTCGCAAAACTTTGTTCAGGTCAGCTGTTGTCTACTGTGCGGCTGCTGTGGAACTTCAGTTGATTCAATGAATATAGAGGGGGCGGAGTTATCAGCTTACTGACAGCTTGAGGATCGAATAAGATTTACACAAGCTCGTTTTAAGAACTTTCATTTGCTAAATATTTGTAAAACAGACAGACAGACGTAAAGGGTGACCAATAGCATTGATAAAAAAAAAAAAATAATAAAAAAAAAAAAACACCACCACCAAAAAAAGGGCACTTCGGAGTGTAAGGGCAAAAAGGGCATGTGCTCTGCACAGGTTGAGCCCTACCTGTGCACGTGCCTGCTGTAAACAGACATTAGAGATGGATTTCTCTGAACACCCTAAACTCTAACTCTAACTTTGTCACGATTATGTTAAGTTTAGTTCAGTTTCTGTCATGTCTGTCATGAGCATTAATTAGTTAACATGGTTTCTGATTCGTTAATCCTGGTCCAGCTGTTCCTGTTTAGTTCCCTCATTTACAATGTGTGTGCGTTTTGTTTTGCTGTATTTGTAGTTTTGATATTAAAGGTGATTTAAAGGGATAGTTCACCCCAAAATGAAAATGTTATCATTAATTACTCACCCTCATGTCGTTCCAAACCTGGACCTGGGAATATTTCAGTAGCATTGCTGTTTATGGAGGGTCTGAGAGCTCTCAGATTATTTTTTAAATATCTTAATTTGTGTTGTGAAGATGAACGAGGGTCTTATGGGTTTAAAAAGACATTAGGAAGAGTAATTAATTACAGAATATTCATTTTGGGTGAACTATCCCTGCAGTAATCTGGGACTGCAGCTTTAATCAATTTGTGATCGTATAAGAAGTGCCCAGGGCTTTATAAAATCTGTTGTATTCTTAAATTTAACTTGATTCAGGTTGAATTAAGTTTTCATTTTATTCAGTTTAATTTAAATGTGATCATCAATAAGATGTCTATGTAATCAATTCAATTAACAAAATTGTAATAATGCAATATTGAGGGTTTTTTTCTGAAATACTATATTTGTCAAAGGGCCAGAATTTTTCTCTGCAGACACTGTAAGGGCCAGATACTCATAATATAAAATACAATTCGAATTGTATCCTAATATGTTATTATTTGATATACTAATTCTAATTCCAAATTTATGTTATTTTTTACATATTACCTGTATTGCAGCAAGCCACCAGGGGGCGATAGCGATATTTTAGGCTTCATATTTGTGAGGCTGTCAAGCTGTCCATCACTGTCACATGCAGGTCGTAGTTTGTGGAGAACACTAGAAGAAAGGCCTTCTGAATATATTTAAATGAAAAAATGGCACTCTCAAAGAGCCTTAAGCGAAAAGTTGATTCAGAGAACCGTAGTTTTAATGAAGAATCGACTAAGTACGTATTCATAGCGCCTACTGTTAGAAATGCTGTACCTGTGTGCCTCATTTGCTTTTTTTCTCGTTAGATTTAAAAATAAATAAATATGGAACGGACCCGATTATTCGTTTGGTGGGTTGGTATTAGGGCTGGGTATCGATTGAGATGTTCCAGATCGATTCGATTTCGATTCACAAGCTCTCAAATCGATTCGATTTTCGATTCGACTTTCTATTAAGACCGACAGATTAAAAGTTAAGACCGACAGATTTCGGCCCGAGACCGACAAGTAAATTTTGATTGACAGCTCTTTAAAAGCCCGAACCCATTTACAGCCCGACATTATTCAAATGTACACGCAGCTCTTTTGCCTTTTGTCAGGAATTAGTCATTTTACATGGTTTAACATAATTTATACATGACTAACGTAATAGGCCACTTGGAAGTTTGAACAAAGAAATAAAATAAGTCCTCTGTAACATCGTAACATCTCAGCACTCTATAAATAGCCCTAGGTATAGGCTACGCACCAATAAATACAAGTATTTCTTAAAAATTTTAATTAAGATAAATTCTAAATTAAGATGGGTATTTGGCAATAACGAAATGAATTAAGATAAAGGCTCTGCCGGATTTGCTTCGCCATAGCAGCTGACATAATAAAATAATAATGCCAACATTAGCTTATATAGCCTACTCTGTCTACATTATGCATTTAAGACTCAAATAATATTTAGTTATTATTTGAAAAACATTTACTCACCAAGATTAGGTAAGGCCTACTTGTTTTTGTGGAGGAAAATGATTGAATCCACTTTAGATGTCTTCAGCGCGCTCCTGCGCTCACTGATGGTGCGTCATTATTCACTCATTATTCTCATTATAAACACGGTCAAAACTTTTCCAAACCTAGACTTTGCTTTAGTTGCTGGTGTTACCAAAAAACGTAATCATCAGAGGAAAGCCTCCGTTTCAACTACTCAGCATACATTTTCGCATCTTTCTCGCGCTAATCGAAACACATTACATGACCGCTCATTTACCACAAAAGCCCAAGCCCGAGCCCAGTCCGATTGGTTCGATTGGCAATGGGCTTCTTCACACTGCCTGAACATGAGCTATTGTGCTGTTGAAGACTGACCACGCGCACCTGTCCGCGCGGTCGTCTGCTCAGAGCCTCGGTACACACTCTCCGATGGCGATGTTTACATCATGCCTGCCTAGCGGTCCATAGCGGACTCGCGGACGCAAGATGCAGTCTGGATGCGAACGGGAGCATGACCTGACGCGCGACATTGCAGAAAATGTACGTTCACAAATGTAGCCTATGTTGATCCAAATATGGAAAGCACTTTCGAATTTAATAATATGAGGTTCTCTCCAGAGATGTTTTGCCACATTTCTTCAATTAAGGATGATTGCTGCGTAGTATATGGTGTTTCCATTTGCTTTAACTTCTTCAAGTGAGTTGCAAAAGTTGTGTGTGTGTGTGTTCAGCAAATGGTGGGCCGCATTTTGAATTCGTTATGGGCCGCGGGTTAAGAACCACTGCTTTAAGCACTGAATGAATGTATGACAGGTTCGTTGGTAACATCGCACAAGGCACATAAGTGGGTGACATCTAGTGAAGAAGATTTGTAATTAGATTAACGCTAATCTTATGTTCAATGTCTGCGGAAATAAATATGGGAAAAAATAGATTCATGAACTTTGAGAATCGATTTTGAATCGACCACATTTTAAAAAACGATTAATCGAAAAATCGATTTTTTTTTACCCAGCCCTAGTTGGTATTCGATTTGAAAATTTTACATTCTAATATTATTTTATTTTATTTTTTTGCACATCTGGGATCCCCCACAAAACTGTTCTCATTCCCCCTTGAATAAGGCCGGCGACACACTGGCTGTGTGAGCGTCTCAGCTGCGTGGTGTGTCCGTTTTTTATTTCGGCTCCCATTTAACAGGTTGGAGTTTGCACACTGAGACACGCGTCTCAGGCTTGCTCGAGCTACGCGGAAAACGGGTGCATGCTAGAAATAGAACCGACGCGTGTTCCAGCAACGGGAGTGTTCTCTGGCTAGAGCGCAGAACAGCGGAGTTTGTATGGACCGAAGTGCATGTCTGAGCTTGTGTTTTGATGCTTTGACATTGTGGAAAATAGAATAATAGAAACAAAATGTATTAGCATTTTTACCCCTTATTATTAATCTAAATTAATCTAGTTTTTAATTTAACTTAATTTCGTTTTTTCTTTATTTAAATTTTGTTTTTTCTTTATTTAAATTTTGTTTTTTCTTTTTAAATTTCGTTTTTTCTTTAATTTAAATTTCATTTTTTTCTAATTTAAATTTTGTTTTTTCTTTAATTAAAATTTCGTTTTTTCTTTAATTTAAATTTCGTTTTTTCTTTAATTTAAATTTCGTTTTTTCTTTAATTTAAATTTCGTTTTTCTTTATTTAAATTTCGTTTTTCTTTATTTAAATTTCGTTTTTTCTTTATTTAAATTTCTTTTTTTGTTTAATTTAAATTTCCTTTTTTCTTTATTTAAATTTCCTTTTTTCTTTATTTAAATTTCCTTTTTCTTTATTTAAATGTACCCTTACTGTGCCAATTTGTTAGTCAAAAAAATATAAGACGAGCTTAAAAGTATTGCTTAATTTAATAGACCTGTTTGTGTGCGTTTTATATCACTAGTGCAGTGTCCGTTCTTGGAGCATAAGCCCTGCCTGCGTGAGGTGCGCCGCTTCCCGCTCGCGCTGTTCTGACTGTAGTTTACTAAAAGTTAATTAATTCTGAATGTGTTGCGTCTTGCGTGTCCATCTATATTGCACCAAATGCAACACTGCACTCCCTTGTGAAGCCGATTGGATGAACGGTTCTCGAAATAAAAAAAAATGCAAACGGACATACAGACACAGTTTCCTGGCTTTATTAGAGAGAAAAATATGTTAATTACTACCGAAGCTTCGAAGCTAAAAAAAATGGTATTCGGACCAGCCCTAAACTTTTTCCTCTTACAAGGCTATTCCTGAATTCAGTATTATTCTGGGGGCCGGATGGAAATCTCAGGCGGGCCGGATTTGGCATTGAAACATCTAAAGACTCATCTTTTTCGCCAGCACTTAACCAACTAATACTAGCACTTTTCCTTCTTTTCTTGCCTTTCATAAAAAAAAATGAACAAATAAAACCTGGCTATGCGTTCTGTACTTGACTAACTGAGACTTGTCATGGCACTTGTATACTGTTATTGTTCTCTTTTTGACCTGACTGCTTCTATTGTTCTCATTTGTAAGTCGCTTCGGATAAAAGCGTCTGCTAAATGATTAAATGTAAATGTAAACAATGAATTTAATTGTTTGGCAAAAAAAAAAAAAAACATGGAAGAAAAGAAAAAATAACATCCCTTAACCAATAATGTTTTAATAAACCGTATAAGTATCATTCTTATCTTTAAAGAAGCAAAATAAAATATATATATATTTATACTCTTGTTTTACCAAACTTTTATTTTGCTATGTTGTAGTGAAGACCTTTGAGTTTCTGTGTGTTTCTGACAATAGCTTTTGTTCAAATGAAATGGTGAAATGTTCATATAGCAGTATTTTTTTTTAGATTTGATATTCACATGCACTAGTCTAGTATTTGATTAAGTGAACAGCAGTGAATTTCTTCCATATTCAGGGTTATAAGTGAATGACTGGATTCCATGTTTTCCATCCGTGTTTTCAGACTAAATGCCCCATTTCTGTTGAGAATCTCTGTCATGTAAGACACTGAAGGTTTGCAGACACGTTTATATTTAGCTGCACAGAGAGACACAAAACTAGATTAATGTCAGTAAGAGACATTTATCACATCCAGAACAAATGGACAAATGAGAACGAAGTGACATGCTGAATACTTCTCATGGTTTGTCAGTGTTTTTCGCCGCTCTAGAGGAGAGACAGTAATCTTCTCTAATCTGTGAGTCTTCCAGGAGCGTCTGAATGGTATCGCAGGATAACGACAGCACGGGCAAACAGCTCACAATCATCAGAAAGTGTGCTTTCACAGCAGGTGTATTCTGATCTGAGTCCTGGCCATTCAGATTCAATCCATAGCTGTCCCTTGAGAGATGTTTCTGAGCCTGTTGACTTACCCAAGAGCTCTTGAGCACATGTCCTGAGAGGATTCATATACAGCAGATGCTCAAAGAACGTGTGTGTGGTCATTTAAGATGCATTTAAGTGAATAAATTTAATGAAAATAGAAATGCGTTAACCAGTGGAGAGATTGCTGTACTGTTTGTATCACCGTAGATGTTTTTAGCAGAGATCTCGTGGGAAAGGTGCATGTAATTCAGTCTAGGGTTTTATGAAATCTGTTACATTTTTCCCAAATTCCATGTTCTTCATTTCTGGATTTTGCTTTAACCCCTTACCAGTCACCCCACATTTTTGGCATGGCGACAAAAATGACATACCCAAAATAAAAAGGCTTCTGCTCAGTGTTGATTCTTTGATGAGTCTTTCTGACTAGATACATAATCAACATTTGTTCACAAAGCTGACACTTCAAAGTTTACTGTTCAGGAATCAGAATTACTCAGACTGTTATGATAATAGAGATATATAAACTCAAACATAAAAGCAAAAAATTTTAATGTACAGATATGTACAGTAGTAATATATTTGTCATAATTTCTTCAAGTTAAACCAAACATTTAAGCTTTTATTTAGGGTTTGTAGTGAAGATCAGTGACTCTCAATGTGTATAGGACACTGGTTTTCTCAAATAAATGATGAAATGATGGTGAAGTGACTCTCAAATGCCAAAAATGACTGTAAATCTATTGAGCAACAGATGGATGGATAGCTGGAAGGATAGATGGATGTAGAACATCCTCAAAGTCAACAAGGATGAATATGAAATGATATATCACTTAAGGAGGGGTAATAATGACCGTCAGTGTCACCGCTGATGCTCATGACCTCCTCAGCTCCTCCAACATCAAACCAGCCTGAAGACTGAAGAGATGAAAGAGACTAATGATGTGAGGACGACGAGGCTCTGTTTTACTGAAATACTGTACGTTCAGCTCACATGTGGAGGATCTCCTGAAGTGATTTACCATACAGATTTATTTTTTGCTGTGCATCCATACTGCCCTGTTATTGGCTGGTTTATTTCTATGCAAATACAAATGCATTCATCTACTTGAAGTTGTCTGCCAAATCATTGTAACAGGTTCTGGAGGAATTAATCCTATTTGCAGATGAATCCGTCCCAATTACATGATGTTCAGATGGCATTAACAGTAGAAGTGAAGGCATTGCATTGATCTGGTGACGAGATCATTCAGTCAAATCCTCAGATGATTGGCTGTCAATCACAGAATCTCATCACCTTGACGGATATGAACTGATTTCACTGCTGCATGACATCAGTTCAATTCAAGCTGAAGTTATCTGCTGTTTCTCTTGCATCCCCCTCTTTTCTAAATGTAATTGTTAAGAAACAAGAGCTGTCAGATTGTCTGTTAGAAGTGCTGCTGTGTTTATTTTAATGAGTGCATCTAAAGAAAAAAACCTGTCATGAAGTCTAGGTTATATTTTACCCAAAATCAAAAGTTTTAATCTCGAGGAAAATTGACTATTTTACGACCGTTAGGATTTTTCTACATTGTGAATTTATTTTTGATATTTAAATAATGTGTAAAAAAAAACATCTAAAGTGTAAAGAAATCCTAATTATGAAGAAAGTACCAATGCAAACTAATACAGAAAACACAAATCATTTGATGCCAAGTAGGCTTCATTTTCTGATCGCAGCTTCTGCATTCACACTAATGCACAGATCCCAGATCACAGAAGACATAACTGACTGTGTTTAGATCAATTTAGCATCATAAAACTATTAAGAGATGCAAGTGCTCGATCGAGCTTCAGGAAAAACACAAAGCGCACATGAACGTCTGCATCTAATGCATACTGCATTCCAAACAGCATAAATCAAATCAAGTATATCTAAACCCGGTAAGAATTGATTCAAGAATCGTTAAACAGAGATGCATTGAAGAAGGGATACTTTCTCCCACCTCTATCTCTTGACTGTGTAGTGAAAGCAAATCACTGTCAGAAACAGAGCTGGAGAGGTGCTTGTGATCCCACACACGACCTACAGTCCTGGAAGAGAAACACACACACACACACACACACAGAGGTCCATCTGAACCGTCACACCTGTTAAACACCTGAATAACGAGGCGGAGGAGCTTTCTAGAGCAAACCAGGGTTGGTTTTCTGATGAGAGCGGTTTGGAGTGTGTCTCTTGGCTGTTTGGACACTGTCCTACTTTATGTTCAGCCTGTATTTATCTGCACAACAGGAAATTCTGCATTTCTCAGATGTTGCTCTTCCACAGATCGATGGAGATGGCATTTACATTTCAACTTTCTCAGATGTTTGTCCTGGAATTTCTCTTTGGACATAGTAAATATAGACACAAGCGAGTACAGTAAGCGACTGCAGTGTGAGTCGTGTGTGGAGATGTTTTGATCCTGGAACACGCTCTGAAACATTTTCTCCTTTATCTGTCAGCACGATCACTTGGATTATTTTTGATAACAGCAACTTAAAAGCATTAAGCCATATCTTTATCTGCAGTAACTTTACCATGCTTTGAATAAAAACTTTTCAAATAGCAAAGGCTGTGAGTTCATGAAATAAAAATAGTGTGTTTCAGAGTGAAGTGTGTTTATGAACACGTGAGAAACAACCATCTTCCCAAACTTGTAATGAGAAGTGCTTATCTACCAAAAAATGTCAAATTTTGACAAACATTTGAAAATGAAGAAATTAGGACAGCCATAAATAGATTTTGTTTCATAGCTGCCATGTAAAATATAATAATGATAATGATGATCCTATATATATATTTTTTTTTTATGGTCAAGTATTAAAACGGTAATATTTCTTATTTTCTTGTTCAAGTTTAGTTTTAGTATTATTAATGCCATGTTAATATGAAATCCTACATTTTTGACACATTTTGTAAATACTCTTTTTTTTTTTTTTTTGGTAACACTTTAGAATAATAGTCCTTTAGTTAATGTTAGTTTATTCATTAATTATCATGAACAAACAATGAACAATACATTTATTACTGTATTTATTAATCTTTGTTAATGTTAGTTAATGAAAATACAGTTATTCATTGTTAGTTCATGCTTATTCAGAGTGCATTAATTAATGTTAACTAGCATAACTTTTTTTTTTGAATAATGCATTAGTAAATGCTGAAATTAACATCAACTAAGATTAATAAATGCTTTAGAAGGATTGTTCTTGCTTAGATCATGTTAACTAAAGTAGTTAACTAACATTAACTAATCGACCATAATCGATCATAAATGTGCTTCAGTTTCTGCTGAAGGCGTATTTTTTCTGTTGTGTGTAAAAGTGAAGCGTGATGAAATCCGAGTGCTGATGTTGTGTTTTCAGGTCCTCCACACTGACGGATCAAAGTAATCCAATTATGAAAATGAGCTTATTTTTTCCTCCCTCTCTCTCTCTCTTTCTCTTTCTCTGTCTGTCTCTCCGTCTCTCTATCTTAATGTAAAGTGGTTGTGGGATCTGAACACTGTTGTCAGTGTGGGCTGCTGATTTTACTGCAACCAAACCGTTGATCATCGACCTGCTCTGAAATAATGAGAGTGCAGAGGAAGCGAAACCTTCTTCCTCTTCATTCATATTCCTCCGTGTTTCTCCCACAGGTTTCTGGAGAACTCTCTGCTCAGCGCCGAGGTGAAAGACGGAGAGATTCTTCCTCCGACCATCCAGAAGCTGATGAAAGGATACAACAAATACCTCCGGCCTTTCTTTGACAGTAAGCACGTAATGGATGTTTAATGCATGTGTGTGTATATGTGGGCTGAACGGTTATTCACTCCCACATTTTCATTTAAAACAGATTGATTGATGCTTGGTTATAATACACATTCAAATGGATGGAGACACAGTATCATTAATCAGAAAGGGAGAAAAAGATGCTCAGAAGTCAATAAAGACATGGTTTTGTTGTACATAACAACATGTCCAGAGTTAAACTAAACCTCTGAGCAAGGTTCTCTTTAATCTCTTTTTTTTTTAGTTAGCATTATAGCGCCTCTTGTGGTGACTCAGAGACATTACAAAAATGCAATAAAATGCAATCGAGCTTGCGATGCCCCCCAAACAAATATGCATTGCTCATGTGTTATTTTAGTACAATTGAGATGCTATTGTAGTTTTTTTGTTCAAATATATATATATAACACATGAATGCAAAAGCTGACTAAACTCCAGTAGATGGTATGAAATCAATCCATCGCACTTAATGCGTTATTCACAGCTGCTCGTCTCACATCTCTCACAGCAGACAAACACAAGCGTGTGAACTTTTCCCTGCGAATCCAAAGGGACAAATACTTCAATGACGCAGTGAATCGTCATCTCCTCCTCCTCATAGTTTCAGCGTAAACAGCTGAGCGCTGTGTCTTTAACAACGATCCTCTGAGTTACGATGGATTGCAGAGCTGCAGATGAAGATGATGTTTACATGTCTTCTCTCGTCTCTGTTCTTCAGATGGTCCAGTCACAGTGGGCATGAGTTTAGACATCGCCAGCATTGATACGATATCAGAGATCAACATGGTGAGAAACACACACCACACCTGGGAGTGAACGCAAAATATCTTCATGAATGATGACTTTGTTATGAGCTCATTATTATTTTTGATTAATTGACTGATTAATTGATAATTGATTGATTGCTCATACTTGAGGTTAAGAGATTCTGTAATAGTAATAATAATGATAATAATAATAATAATATTATTATTATTAATATTATAAATTATTATTATGTTTGTTTCTTAAATTATAAAAAATAAATATTAATAAATATAATTAAAATTATGTTTTTACATGATTAATAATGATAATAATAATTTAAAATGTAAATAATAATAATAATAATAATAATAATACATAATTTAAAATATTGTTTAAAAATGCTAATTTTGTATAATAATAATAATAATAATAATAATAATTATTATTATTATTATTAAAAGTAGTAATTTTAGTTTGTTTTTTAAATAATAATAACTAAACAAAATAAAAAAATAATAATTTAAATATAAATAATAATAGAATATTGTTTAGAAATGCTCATTTTTATACTAACAATAATAATGATTCAAAATATATAATATTTAAATATTTATTATTATCAATAGTAATATTTTTAAATAATAACCAATTGTTAAATAATATTAGAAAACATTTAATAAAGTTTTTACATGATTAATAATGATAATTTAAAACAAAGCAATAATAATAATTCAAGATAATATTAAAATATGTTTTTTTATTGCTTGTTCTTAAAGTTAAGTATTTGTTCATATTCTTAACCTCAAGTGTTTAACTTTTTTGGCTCATCTCACACAGCGTATAAAACTTTCATACATTCATAAAAAGTGAAAATGTATGTTTGTATTGTTTGCTAAATCAGTGTGGATGATGTGCTGTATTATAAGAGCCTCATGTGTTGCTGATGGAGCTGCTGTTGTTGATTGGTCAGGATTACACGGCCACGATCTTCCTCCGTCAGCGCTGGACAGACGAGCGGCTGGTGTTTGATGGGAATAAGAGCTTGAGTCTGGACGGGCGACTGGTGGAGTTGCTGTGGGTCCCAGACACCTTCATAGTGGACTCCAAGAAGTCCTTCCTTCACGACATCACTGTGGAGAACCGACTGATTCGGATCTTTCCCAACGGGACGGTTCTCTATGCGCTCCGGTGAGGAATCATCTGGTCTGATTTTTTTATATATATAATACATAGCTAAAGTAATTTTTTTAATCATGTATTGTTATAAATGTATTTTTATATTATTACTAAATAATAATTATAATGAGTAAAAATAATAAATGTAAATAATTAAGTATATGATAACATAAGTAGTAGTTTATTATAGTTATTATTGTTATTGGTAATAACAATAATAATATTCAATCCAAACCTTGTTAAAAATAAATAACAATTCAAAATAAATAATTCTGAATTCAATTTTGCATCTTATTTAAATATTTATAGAATGTTTATTTAGTTGATTTGATTTAAAAATAATAAATAGCAAATAATAATAAATAACAAAACTATTTACATAAAATTATTTATTCTACATTTATTTATTTTTTACATAATAATAATAATAATTATTATTATTATTATATTATTATTATTATTATCATTATTTTAGCCATATTTATCTAGAGTCAAAATATTTTTTCCAAATTGTGCAGCTCTAAAAACAAGCACAGAAAACCTGGATTGTTTTTAATCACTTGGTTTAATGATGTTTAGATATTTCTACTGGAAAGCAAGACTTAAATAGTGATTACGGATGGGATGTGCTGTGCCTCCTTTACCTTTCATTAAACATCAGAAATGATGAAAACATGTCAGTGTTTATAAGTGTTTGTGTTTTTTCTCTCTAGGATCACCACGACTGTGGCCTGTAACATGGATCTGACCAAATATCCCATGGACAAACAGACGTGCACCCTACAACTGGAGAGCTGTAAGAAAACACATGCTTTTCCAGCGTTTGCTTCCCCTAGTGTTGTTCGGACAACTACCTGATGTTTTTAGTCTCTTGTTTGTGACATCTGTACTCATGTAACTGCACAATGTTTCATATTCACTCTATTTCATATTTGATGAGAACATTGCACCTGTTTACCTCCCATGCACTTGTGAACGAAGGAGGCAACACAAGTAATATAATGAAACATTTACTAACAAAACACAACATCTACCTCAAGCATTGCACTGTATTAATGTACTCTAGCTCCAACTGCAACTCGCGAGACACAGTCACATCAAATGTCAATTCAGCGGTAAAGTTACCCTCACCATACACTGCACTTATTTGCAATCACAAAAGTGAATTATTATTTGCGTGTGCTTTAAAGCCTTGCAGGTGAAACGTTTGATTCGTGTGCTGTTCTAACATGTGCTTATTCAGAGCGCGTCCAACCGAAGCGTCCATACACTAAAATACCAGTCAAACAGCACCTGATTATTTAGTTATATTAGTTATCATCTGCTTGTGCTAATACTGTCAAAAACACACAAGGTTTACATATAAACACAGTTAAAGTGAAAGTAAACAGGTAAGAGAGAAATGGTGCGTGCATCTCTTAAAGGGACAGTACTACACACTGCAGCTTGTCATTAAAGGGATAGTTCACCCCAAAAATTTATATTCTGTCATTATTTACTCCGTCATGTTATACCAAACATGTATAAATTTGTATTTATTTTTGTGCTGAACACAAAGTACTATATTATAATTAGGGGTGTAACGATACGGGTATTCGTATTGAACCGTTCATTGGACTAATTAATTACATTTGAAAAAAAAAGGTGCATGAAATATAATGTTATGCGTTCAACAAGGAAGCCCAATAACCCAAACGATGTAACAGGCAACGCCCCTGACACCCCCGAAGAAAAAGTAACACCAACTTATATGTTTATGTTAGGCTACTCAGTCAGGCGCTCGCTCACTCAGTACGCGCTGAAGGCTTGTTGCAAAATGGCTAATGCGTTTAACAGACCAGAAATAGAAGATCCTCTAATAATCAACAGGTCTGGGGTTTGGGTGCACTTTGGGTTCCCTGTAAGCTGTGATGGTGATGGCAAGAGAGTGGTGGATAAAAAAAACAACAGTATGTCGCATCTGCTGACAATAGGGTACACCAGCGGGAATGAAAATAGGGTACACCAGCGGGAATACTTCAAACATGTCAACTCATTTAGGCTGACATCACCATAGTGTGTCAGTATCTGGAACAAAACGAAAAAAAGGAGAAACATACACGCCACAAACTATCCCTGCAGCATTTAGACAGACATTTCCAACGGATTCAAACAGGGCAAAAGACATCACCGCGGCGATTGGTACATTTACGTTATAGCCGCAGATATGAGACCTTACTCTATAGTGGAAAACGCAGGTTTTAAGAACATGCTTAATGTTATTGAGCCCCGTTACAATATTCCTTCACGAGCCCATTTCAGCCAGACCGTAATTCATGCTTCTTTTTGCTGTATCTAAAATGAACCGAACCATACCGAAACGAACCATGACACCAGTGTATCGTATCGCACCGAACCATGAATTTAGTGAACCGTTAAACCCCTAATTATAATATATCAGCACAAGAATAAATACAAATTAATACATGCACCAAATAGTATCGATAAGTATCGGTAAGCAGTATCGTTATCGGTATCAATAAAATGTAAACACATCCATAGTAGTTGCATAGGATCATTTATATGAAGTCCAAGATGTTCCTGTATTGTGTACTCTGTATTGTGTGTGTGTGTGTGTGTGTGTGTGTGTGTGTGTGTGTGTGTGTGTGACAGCCGCTAGATTCAGGTCACTTTAGTTTCCCATGGAACCTGATTTGCTTTCGTTAGACACCCAAAGCTGCTTTCTCTTCCTGCTGACTTTATCTTTCTTTTCTCTGATCTCCTCGTTCTTCTCTAGCTGTCTGTTAGCTCTGGATGTGGATCTTCTGCTGGTGTTTATATAAGAGTAGGAGGTTTAGAGGAGCTTTAGTCTCACAGTCTGTCACCCACAAATCTTTCTCTAATGAAACGACGGAGAGCTCCTTTTGAGAGTTTTTTTGGGTAACACTTTACAATCTGTCATTTTTTAACAATGAACAATACATTTATTTAACTTCATTCATCTTTGTCAATGTTAGTTAATAAAAAATACAGTCATTCGTGCTTTGTTCATGTTAGTTCACAGTAAATGCTGAAATTAGCATTAACTAAGATTAATAAATGTTGTAGAAGTATTGTTCATTTTAGTTCATCTAATGTAGTTAACTGATGTTGACTAATGAACCTTACTGTAAAGTGTTAGCATTTTGTTGTTTGCATTGACATTATTTTCATTACAATTTTGCCCCAAATTGTAATTTTTCTACATGTTTCCAATGAAAATTATTAGCACAGTATTTTACATAAACATAATATGCAGTTATTTTGCTATAGATTCTCATGAAAATATGATTTGTGCAGATTTTGCAAATAAAAGGCTAGTTTTTCGTTTTATTTGCAAGCAAAATTTTTCATGAAATTATGATTTAAGCACATTTTCTCAAAAAAAAAATTTTTTTTCTAAATTTTTTTCACAATTATATTTATTTATTGTTTGTTTGTTTTGCAATTTTTACATGTATTTTCCATTTGCCAGGCCACAACTTTTTCAATTGTTAAGTATATATTGTATGAAACTTCAATTTAAGCACATTTTGTCCCAAATTAACCTGATTTTTTTGCTCAAATTTTCCAATAAGAAATATTTTATCTTATATATGAACAATATGTATAGCTCTTTTGCCATTTTTAATTCAGAAATAATGCTTTTGCCACTGAGATCTTCAGTTGCAGAACACAAATGGCATCTTTTTGAACAGTAAACCATTCATGCATTTGGCAGACCTTACATGCAATCTGACTTCCTCCAGGGAATTTTATTTTTGGAAATGTACAGTGTTCAGCTTCATGTCGACGATCAGCTCAAACGCTTCTGAAATTGACCTCAAATATTTATACGACGTTTGACAGAAGTCGTGAGACCGGCACAATGAAAGATTCCCAGTCTTTGTGCCTGATGGATTATATGCAGACGCGGTGGATTGAGATGTTCAAAGGAGTCTCTTTGAATCATGGCCTTTCATCTAGACGTTATATTCTTGTGCCGCGCAGTGAACCACATCAAGACAGAGCGTCCCTGCAGTGCAGCATATTGCATGTCTTAATTGCAAAGTCTAAATCACGGTTTACTGTACAGATATATAATGTGAGACAGCAGTGGCTCACAGTGGTGTGTGTGATTAGAAACACTCGGTCACGTGCTGTTCCTGTCCTCAGGGATTCTGAGTGAACACGGATCCACATCACATCTGTCACACAGCGCCACCAAGAGCACACACACTGGTATTACACACCCATACACGTGGAGTCACAACACATCAACAAATGAAATCTAATGCTTAATATCTGAATATATAAATAATATTTAATTAGACTGCATTCATCAAATGATCTTCTATTGTTCATAATGACGTCATAAGAACATTTCTTGAGATCATTTGATCTGATGTTATAATATTGTGTTTATATGAAGCTACAAAAACAATGGACTTCTAGTCTTGTGTCATTGCTAAAGCATTTACATTTACATTTTTGTTTTCACTGAACAAAGCAAGTGTGAGTATTGATTAATATTAAAACAAATAGATTAGTGTTCAAAGTTTGGGTTTAAAATTATTCTATCTATCCATCTATCTATCTATAAACGTGTGTTCAACACTGAAAATAATCAGAAATGTTTCTTGAGCAGTAAATCATCATATTATTCTGATTTCTGAAGATCATGTGACACTGAAGACTGGAGGAATGATGCTGAAAATACAGCGGAGCATCACAGAAATAAATTACACTTTAACACAGATTCACACAGAAAATGTGTATTTAAACTTATAATATTTCACAATTTTACAGCATTTTAGATCAAATCAGTTTATCCCTGGTGAGCAGAAGAGACTCTTTTCAATCCCAAGCTTTTGTACCTTTTTGCTCATTTCAGTGAAATACTTGCAGTATATAGTGCAATTCATAAATTGTCTGTGTATCGTATGATTCAAGAGTAAATTGACCATGCAATGTTGATCTATACGTCCAGATATATCTGATTTATTTCCCACGTATAAAAGTATGATTTTTACAACTGCTGTTTGTCTGTTCTCAGGGGGTTATAACGTCAATGACGTGATGTTTTACTGGGCGCGTGGGAACGACTCTGTGAGCGGTTTGGACACGCTGAGACTGGCTCAGTACACCATAGAGGATCATTACACCTCAGAATCTGAGGCCGTCTATGAGACCGGTACACAAGACCACAAACACACCACAGTTACACACCTCATGTCTGTGGAGATAATAACACCTGCTTCATCAGAAGTGACCTTGAAATGACCGTATTTCTAGTTTATTGCTTTGTGAGTTCAGCAGTGACTCCAGAACAATAATTTGCTCTAATACTTCATTGCCAAGCTCAAACAATAAGCCCAAAGATTCTTTCATCGCAGTTACGAGAGTGAGTTCTGTTCTGTACACAAAGAACTGTACTTATAATGATATGGTTGTCACTCCTGAAACTTTACAGTGTGAACTTGGCCATATAAACCACTCCAACAACTTCTTAATCTCTGATTTACTGATAGTCTTGAAGATCTTTTACTTGGACTGACAGCATTAATGTTTTATATCGCTACTTTGAATCTCTTCCCAGGAAATTATCCCAAGCTGATCTTTCATTTCGAGCTGAAGAGGAGCATCCTGTACTTCATCCTGGAGACGTATGTGCCATCCAGTCTGCTGGTGGTGCTGTCCTGGGTCTCTTTCTGGATCAGCCAATCATCCGTCCCCGCTCGCATCTGCATAGGTACGGTAATGCATTTCATTGGCTGTGCTCTTTATATTAAAGAAGAATAAAATATGTTGAGAGATGCTCTAACTAAACTAGAAAATCAAGTTGTAATTGTAACTGAAAGCGACACTGTTGCATAAAGTACTATACAAATAAACATGACTTTACTAGTGAGCTGCAGAGCTCATGCAAACATCCACATTGCTGTAATCAGATGTGTTTTTAACTGCTGCTTTCACACCACGCTCAGTTTTTGGTGTGTGTATTTAGTTATTGAGAGGAAAGCATGCAGCTTATATTTAATATTCATCCAAACGCTACTCTGCAGCTTCAGGTTTGGCTGTGTTTGCTCTCTTCTCTTGAATTGCTTGACTAATTGTTTCAGCCCTATTCAGAAATGGGGCAGACAAGCATCTCAGTTGACTGTGTGTGTCTTATTGGTGTGTGTTACAGGCGTGACGACTGTCCTGACGATGACCACACTAATGATGGGTGCACGGACGTCTCTGCCCAACGCCAACTGCTTCATCAAGGCCATCGACGTGTACCTGGGCATCTGCTTCAGCTTCATCTTTGGAGCGCTGATAGAGTACGCTGTGGCCCACTTCTGCACGCTTCATCACCCAGACTGCAACAGCGCACTAATGGTAAGAGAAGAACATCCTCATCATCATCGTCATCATAGTGTGTTCATCATCGTCTGTGCTGTTCTCTACGGTAAGCTCATACTTTACTTTGAGTCTTAAAGGGATAGCTCACCCAAAAAAGAAACTTCGCTGAATGTATTGTCCTTCAGGCTATACAAGACGTAGATTACTTTTTTACTTCAGTAGAACAATAAAGAAGATTTTTAGCTGAAACCATGAGTCTAGGCGATTCAGAAAATGCAAGTCTTTGGTTGCCCATCTTTGAGAATAAAAAAGCATATCAAGAAGTGCCTCCTGATGATATATTGAGGTCTTATGAAGCAAAACAAGCAGTCTGTGCAAGAAACCGATCATAATTTATATTATGATTACCTGTAATCCAGAGCCTCAGGCGAATGCTGAAATCTAATGTCCCCTTAATGTGACTTTTGCATGGGTAAGAACCACTTACAAATTCTTAAATCATCATTGTAATCATTTATTGTTGATATCATCTCATCATACTTTTGGTCTTATTGATTTCCATGTTGAATTTCATTGCTCATCTTCTCTCGTCTCTGTTTCTTTCTGTCAGTACGGTCATCACATGCACGAGGGTGAGGAGGAGATGAATGGCATCGTCACCACCATCGCCAGCAATTCTTTACGGCTAAAGCGGCGCAAAGAATCTCCGGCACCCACACCCCCCGCCGGCGGAGAGCCTGACCTCGCACCCTCCAGCCCGACCCCCAGCGAACCCAAGACTGCTGAGGCCCCAGCAGAGCTCTTTAGCCGCTGTGCCAAAAACATCTCCGTCATGAGGAAGATCCTGAAATCCATTAACTGCTGTCATGTGGAAAACCCACATTATATAGACAACTACTCAAGGTTAACCTTCCCGCTGTCTTTCGTCATCGTTAATCTGCTCTACTGGACCTACTACCTGTACTTTTAACCAGCACATCATGTTGAATCATTTCTGTGTGTTAGCAAGTATGATATTGTCTGCGTGTGTCTCTGGAAGACCAGTAGAGACTCAACAGAGAAGGGGAATTATAAGGGTTGAACCGATATCAAATCTTTCAGCCAATAACTGTAGCTGATATTTGATATTTGCCGATACTGAGAGGGATCATTCAAAATAATATCTGCCGATACCAATAGTGATTATTAAAAAATATATATCTGCCAGTATAGAGTGCCGATTATTCATAATGACATCTGCCGATACCAATAGTGATTATTCAGAATGATATCTGCCGATAACCTATATCAGATTATTCACCATGATCTCTTCCTATATGATTATTCAGAATATCTACCGATACTGATAGCAGATTATTCAGAATGTTATCTGCCGATAACCTATATCAGATTATTCACCATGATCTCTTCCTATATGATTATTCAGAATATCTACCGATACTGATAGCAGATTATTCAGAATGTTATCTGCCGATAACCTATATCAGATTATTCACCATGATCTCTTCCTATATGATTATTCAGAATATCTACCGATACTGATAGCAGATTATTCATAATGTTATCTGCCGATAACCTATATCAGATTATTCACCATGATTTCTTCCTATATGATTATTCAGAATATCTACCGATACTGATAGCAGATTATTCATAATGTTATCTGCCGATAACCTATATCAGATTATTCACCATGATTTCTTCCTATATGATTATTCAGAATATCTACCGATACTGATAGCAGATTATTCAGAATGTTATATGCCGATACGATTATTTAGAATTATAGCTAATGCAATGCAACTAACAGATACAGACACTGACAGCCAATTATATCTGCTGATACTGATACAAATACTGATACCGATTATTCAGAATGGTATATGCTGATACTACAGATCTATAATTACCATTTGTGCTATAATCTCCATTACTACATTTATCCTATTGCTTACAATGGCAGTAAACAGAGCAACACGTAAAAGCAGAATTGTTTACTTTTTGAATTATTCACTAAATCCCTGTTATTGTCATTCTTGCAGTGGATTACTTTTCTAGGTTGATAAAACTAGGAACATAATTCCTGTGAGTCGCTTATTCTGCATGGAAAATGTTCTGTCTGTTTATTGTGTAAATTTGGAGTGTTTACCAGCTTTAATGTGCTACAGATGCTGTTGACAAAGATTACCTTGCATTGAACACAACCTGTAAAATAGTGAGGAGACGTGTTCAGTATATGTAGTGTCTCATATATGCATCTCAATAATAGAGTCAGCATCAGGTTTGGTGTTTGTTGTGGCTAATGCTGGATATTTGACCCTGGATCTCCACAGTGATTCCCATGATTAAATCCTCTGAATAACTAAAAATAAATTGAGGAAAATGCATATGAATTTTATAATCAGATTACTGGAAATCTGAGTTTGGCTTCGAATGTGGCTGAGGAGGATGACCAGAGTAGATCTTAAAATCAACATTAAATCAAAAGTCAGTAAACTTTTCCATTGAAATCATCTCGGCTGTGGACTATTAGATATTGCTTATCTTAAAGGGGTCGTCGGAAGCAAAATTCTCTTTTACATGTTGTTTGAACATAAATGTGTGTTGACAGTGTTTTTGCACATCCACCCTATAATGATAAAATGTAATCAAACTTTTTGAAATAATGGCCATAATTTAATGCTGGTAAATGTTATGTAATAGAGGTTACAGCAATATAAACAAATAATGATAGATTTGATAAAGAACCACCATCGCTGGAACTTTGTTGACTTTTACATCCCCAAAATGCTAGCTTTTATCACAAGAGAAAAAAACAAAAACAAGAGAATTTTTGTATTTGAAGGTGTGTGAATGTGATTGTTAGAAACTGTCAGTTTTTTCATCTTTTATGTGCATTTCTATGTGTGAGTGTTGATCATCATTGGCTGCGAGTCGTTGAAACAGTACAATGCAGTAAAATATTATCGAAAAGGCAATAACAATATGATATCCTAAAGGTTTAGATCGTTTAAAGAGGAAACCAATGTTGTTTACTCACCCTCACGTCCACTGAAAACCTGCATGACTGTTCGAATCTCATTTCCGTTTGCAGTCAATTCAAATATGACAGCAGGTTTTACATAATCTGTGTCTTGTCCTTGACACCAGGGATGAAGTGATTGGATGATATTATCAACAACATCGACAATTAAATATTTTTGTTGTGGAATTTGATCTCATGACCTAATATAAGGGCAGTAATAATAATGCAGTTTAACCAGTGTGCTGCTGTAGTTCATCAGTCCAGTAGAAGAAGACACACTTGTGAGACGTGCAATTGAAAAGTAAACAGTAGAGTGTGGAAATATTTTATAAACCTGCAAACAAAAAAATGCTGTAATGTATGAAGGCCCCAAGCTTTTTTTGCATTCTTCACTTAGGAGTAAAACATTTTTTTTATATACACAGGCAGTACTGTATTTTTAGTTGAGAGTGTTATTTAGATGAATATGTAAATATATACCGTGCATTTCCTTTCCATAACAAAATTAAAAATGCACAGCAAAAATGACAGCCATGAGAAAGCAGCGGTTAAGAAAGCATCTGATTGTAGTGCACATTGTCAAATAAAAAATAAATGAACACTACAATCAGATGCTTTCTTAACCGCTGTTTTCTCATGGCTGTCATTTTTGCTGTGCATTTTTTATCAAGTAGCAAAATAAGTGTGTTGCAGCCCTAGTTGTCATTAAATCAGGCACAACATGTCATTTTTTAATTCTGCACAAGTGTGAATGAGATTGAAGCGCTGCTGGATACATGAGGGCTAGTAAATAGTGATATTTAGGTGAACTGTCCCTTTAAGCACACCAACTCCTCTCCTTTAGTCCATCACAGTCTGTTTTCCTTCCCTCATGTTTGTGTTTTACACACTGTCATACCTCTAAAGTGTCTTCCTCACGTATGTGTTGTTCTCGAGTTTAAAGTAGCGGTTTTGAGGGCAGACAGAAGCCATCGCTCCCCATTTATTGCATCCATAAATCCTCCTGCCTCGGCCACTTTCTTGCACATTACAGGATCAGTGGATCGCAGGGACCGTTTAAACTCTTTATGGACTTTGCTTTAATGACTCAGAGGTGTATGTGGACTCTGTAAGGTATGGATACGGAGCGAACCAAAGGCCACGGACTGCATGTGTGACTGATGCTAAACTATCTGGAATACATAGAATTTCTTTGGGATTTGCATCTGCGATTTAAAGCGCTAGTCGGATGGATAACGGCCCATGCTGAACTGGATTGAACACTTTGGGTTATGGTTTTAACAAAAGTATTAAACTGATGGATTATATTTAATATCACTTTTGTTTCGTTTAAAACCGGTGAAATAAGCACAGACAGTGCCCTACTATTTCCCACTTCTGACATGATCCAGATCTCTTTTCTAAATGGTGAAATTGGGTTTTTATTAGTATTTGATGTAATGATCAGATGAATGGATGGATTTGCCGTTCTGTTTTTCATTTGAGATTGTTGATGTTTCAAATGGATCTGCCTTTTTTGTGACTTTTATTTGGCTTCATTTAGATGTTTTGAGGGCATGCAGTTGGATCCTTAATTTCACGTTGAATGCCTTCCGTTCAAAATATAAACCTACAAAGTGCTTGATTTTCAATTTAATGCATGTTTCTTACCACTTTAAGGTAATATTTAGTGTAATAATACATTAATATTGACATGTAAATTTATATTTATGAGACTTCTTTGTGTTTATATTTATGGGACTTCTTCTATTCTAGGTTGTTTTTAATTTTCCAAATTGAGAATTAATGCAATAACTAGGCATTTACTGTATATGCTATAGGCTTATTGCCTTTAACTAAAGCTAAAAACATTGTAAAAAAAAAATAATAATAATAATTTAATTAGTTGAAAAAGTAAAATAAAAATAAAAGTTTATTTCAGCACATTTTTCATTTTTATTTAGTTTTGACTTACTTTGATGTCCTAAAATAACTCAAATAAAAATAAAATGTAATAAAATAAAAATGGTGGATACAAAACATTAAAAAATCTATAAAATTAATACAATTTAGCTAAAATAAAAACTAAACATACAAATTAATTCTGATTATTATTAAAAATATAATAGTATCTCATTGATACTAAAATAACACTGATGCATATCCAGAATTAACAGATCACATTTTTCTTTAATGATTCCCATTGTATGAGACGTCAATTTAGATTATTATTAGCATCCCTGTAAGGTTTAATGATATTTACACCAATATTAGAACACACTCTATGTGAAATCTTCATGCATTTCTGATAAATAATCTCTGTTCCAGTGAATAGGACATTGAATAATGATGACAGTGCCAAACATATAAGCCAAAGACTTCATATGTCTAGAAGTCCACCTAAAACAGACCACAATTACCTGCTCAATAACCTGTTTGTTTAGCTCTTCTGTTACAATTCTAACCTGCAAACTGACTCGTATTTGACAGCAAGGCTGTCCATGTCTTGGCTCACTCTCCCATTATTTATATAGTTCCCTTATTTTAAAGTGTGTATTTCCATCATCATCACGTTATCGATCACAGTGACACCCCACTGATTTTCAGACGCTGTTTTCTCACAGATCCAGACTGTTTATGTTGATTTCTGAAGCTCTCGATCATCCTGATGTGATTATGTGTGTATAAAATAACATTTGCATAAAGATGATGGAGCGGAATTAAAGAACAACTGTAAAATATTGCATGTTTACTTGATGTGTACTTACTGTAAGCTTATACTAGTAATGACACTAACAATAATAATTCAAATAAAAAATACATACATAAGAGTCTGTGAGTGATGTTTTCCTTCCTGATGAAAGTGTGGCTCAATAATGGAAGGAAATTGCACATACAATAAATCATTAAAGAGCATACACCTCTGTGTCACGGTCAGGAGAAGATCTTGACAGCGCTATAATAAGCTTGTCTTCATATTTTAACAAGTATATGAGAAGAAAAAGCAAGTCTGTTTGGTGTCAACCAGGCCACAGTGGCTCTATTCAGATGAATATTAAACCCCTTAAACTACCAGAAAACAATTTATTTTGTGCGTCAGTCATCGGTGAGCAAAGAATACTTGCACTTTGTATAAATATACATGAACGCTTAATTCGAACAATTATCTGAGTGTTTGTTCAGAGTGCCTCTAGCAATTATTCATTTGCTTTTATTCTACTCTTCATCAAGCGTGAAGTAAACAACAGTTTATTGTGTGATTATGATATTCATTTTCTCAAGCCTTTGTTTGTGATTTCAACATTGCATTACAGTGTCATGGCAGTATATGCAGCTGGCCTACGGCTTGACCTCTGACCTCTTCAGGAATGGTAAGGTCAAAGGTCAGGAACTGGCTCACAAGCACCTGCTGGAACTGTGTGTGTGTGTGTGTGTGTGTGTGTGTGTGTGTGTGAGTGTGTGTGTGTGTGTGTGTGTGTGAGAGAGTGTGTGTGTGTGTGAGAGTGTGAGTGTGTGTATGTGTGTGTGTGTGTGTGTGTGTGTGTGTGTGTGTGTGTGTGTGTGTGTGTGTGTGTGTGTGTGTGTGTGTGTGTGTGTGTGTGAGAGTGTGAGTGTGTGTGTGTGTGTGTATCAGTGTACTGTAATGGGATGAACATGACTGCAGATTCACTCATTAGGCCTAATTAAACACTAACAGATTGAATAACCATCCTGACAATGAGCAGAAACTCTTCAGTGTTGATATTTATTGATGTCCTAATTACATTGTAGAAAAACATCACCTGAAGAATCATCCCTCTACTGGATTTTAATTATGAATCTGTCAGTGAGCATCGCTGAAATGAATAAAGACAGATACTGCTGATGGTGTTTGTCATTAATGTGGAGTGGGACTGTTCTTTCATTACCGAGGGGTTTACAGAGCTGTACAGAGAATATGGAAAGCAGCTCAGATCGTTTTATGAGAAATTACACATATATACATTTATTATTATTATTTTGAAAAACACTGCTTCTCATTTTCATACAATTAATTTAAAAATAAAAAAAAAACATTCTTAATAACTGAAAAAATATATAAAATAAAAAATAAATGAAATTTGTTTAATTTGAATGTAACATTGCTAACTAAAAGTAAAAATATATATATATTATTAATATCATTACCATTAACTAAAATGAAAAAATAATAATAATAAAATAGCATAAAATGAAATTAGATAAAAACTTAAACCAAACATTATATAAAATAGTATAAGTTAAAATAATGTAAAAAGTAAAGTTGACCTGTTTGTTTTCTGATTGGTTTTGTACGTCTGATGATAACAGCAGATCATGTTTAGTCTGTTCAGGCCACTGTGGGACAACGTGAAAGGCAGCTAAAGCACTTAAATGTGTTTCTGGACGGCAGTCAGGTCAGGAAATGATATCAACAGATAATTAACCTCAGTAACACGGACACATTCATCCAGACTGAGTGTTTGCTGCGGCCAGCAGGTGGCGCTGTTCACTCAGGCTTCAGTGAAGCGGTTATGAAACATGATTGTACTGTACATGCTGCAGTCACTCAGACGATGAGAAACGCCACAAAAACATCCCTCAACATGTTAATCTTCTTAAATGCCGTATTTGGATTATTGGACACGTGTGTGGATTATGAAGCGTATGCTGCGGGATCCAGCTGTGCTGCTGTTTCTGATCCTCCTCAAACACCTGAAGATGCAGATTCACTCATTATACTGAGAAATGAGCAGAGAGCCACGTCCACGTGACTGCTGCACTGTGCATGGGTCAATGATTATAATACTATCAACAACAATAATTAGATATTAATTAATAATAATTATATAAATAACACTTTGATATTAAATAATAATAATAATTCAGCATTAAATAATGAAATGATCATGATAATAATAACATAACATAATGTATAAAATAATATAATAATATTGATATATAAAAAAATAACATTTTAATGATTTAATTAATCAAACTTTGAGCTTTCTTTTGACTTGATTTTTTTTTTTTTTTTTTGCCAGACTCTTGTTTAATACTGCGACCTTTTGGTGACCTCTCATACTGCCTGCATGGTTTGACCTTTGACCTCTTGTGGTCATTGTGCTTCAATAGAGATGCTCACCAAGGCTGCATTTATTTGATTAAAAATACAGTAAAATTGTGAAATACTCTTATAATTTTAAATAACTGTTTTCTGTGTGAATGTGTGTTAAAGTGTAATGTATTTCTGAGATGCTCCGCTGTATTTTCAGCATCATTCCTCCAGTCTTCAGTGTCACATGATCTTCAGAAATCAGAATAATATGATGATTTACTGCTCAGAAACATTTCTGATTATTATCAAGGTGTCTTTAGATGGTACTTTCTAAGTCGTGCTGTATTGCTGCATTTATTCTGCTAAAATCAATAACTCTTTATGTAGTTTTATATGTTACCGCCCCTAAACCTCATGCAAAAACCACATGAGCTCTGATTGGCTGCTTTAAAATTCCTCTAGTCTAAATGGGCGGTTCTTAAAGCTCATCAAATATTCAGCTCTTTCACACGTACAGTATAAGCACATGAGACTGGAGGCACAGCAGAAGTCATTAGATAGCGGGGAACATCTCTACAGTCAGTGATTTAGTTTGAGATGTTCATCTGAATTCAGAGTAGCTCTGGAGATGCGTAATAGATGTTTAGTAATAGATGTGTGTTTACTCTTGCGTCTGAACATCAGTAATTCACAGAGCGGAAGCACCACATGAGTATTGTAAAAGTGACTGAGGAAACCAGACGGACAGATTAAATATTTATAGATTAAGGCATACTGATGTTATGGATTATCATCACTTACTCATGTTGTGTAAATCACAAGCACAGCCTCCGGTCCAAGACCTAGTGAGTGCCCTACATAGACAGCATGTAATAATGTGACTACCACAAAATAATGATGCCTTATTAGAAAACAAAATGCATTGTGATGAACTTTCAAATGTTGATTATAAATACACAGGGTCTGTGAGATGTTTTAATATTTTTGTAAATAAGTCTCTACTGCTCAAAAAAAGATTTGCATTTATTTGATAAAAAAAAATTGTAAAATTGTGAAATATTATTCTAGTGTAAAACAGCTGTTTTCTGTGTGAATCTGTGTTAAAGTGTAATTTATTTCTGTGATGCTCCGCTGTATTTTCAGCATCATTCCTCCAGTCTTCAGTGTCACATGATCTTCAGAAATCAGAATAATATGATGATTTACTGCTCAAGAAACATTGAACATGTTGAACACAGTTGTGCTGCACAATATTTCTGTGGAAACTGTGAAACATGTAATTTTTCAGGATTCACAGATGAATAGAAAGTTCAGAAGAACAACATTTACTTGAAATAGAAATATTTTGTAGCATGTCACTTTTGATAAATTCTATGCATCCTTGCTAAATTAAAGTAGCCTATTGTTATCATTTTTTTTTTTAACCCCAAACTGTTGAACAGAAGTCGGTCGCTGTCTATGTAGGCAGCTCGTTAGGTTTCGGATCAAACCCATTCACATACAAACCCCTCTCTCTTTCATTCAAAGCTTTTGTCTGTTCTTCTGTAAAAGCGAAAGTGCTCAAGAAAGAAGCACTCTGACAAAAAGCACGTCTCCTGATAAAAATATCCCAACATGCCATGTGTTTGTGCACGGCTGCGTGACCCCGATGAAGAATGACAGTGCACTAAAAGCCCATGCACACCGATCTAAATATAAACACGTTTAGAGTTTGTGAAAGCATCAGTGAATGCTGCAAATACACGACACCTCGTGCAATAAATGTGCATGCAACAAAACGTTTTGATGCATTACTGTACATACAGCTGAATGCAGATTTTGTGAGTCTGAAATGATGCAGGTATTGAAACAAATGCTATTTTTAAACAGCCTACTTTAGACTTTCTAACGAGTGCATGACGTCCGGCCAAACTGTGACCCTCTTTATTCCTGACATTGAGCTGGTGCTCGGGACGTTTACTATTGAGTTATTACAGTGAGTTTTTACAGAGAGGAACAGGAAAGAGAAACACAATGGCAAGATGTAATATAGTCTTTCTGTGTTTCAGGTAAATATATCTTAATTTAAGAATATTTAGGTATTTGAACTGAAAAACAAGTCAAAAATACTTTCTTGCAGTGTGTAAGCTACATTTGAAACATTTACTAATTAGCAGTTTTCATTCAAAGTGACTTGCATTGCATTAAGGTTAATTATGCTCTGCCGAATCAATTTCAGACCCATTATAATGAACAAACTCTGTTTTTTCTGTTTAATTTCAAAGTCAGTTTGTTCGGAAAGTTCATTTAAATGGATCAATTCCTTAAAGGATTCACCTCTTCAAGTCCCTGCTGGGCAGCATTTTACAGTTATTCATTTAGCAGACGCTTTTATCGACTTACAAATGAGAAATACTACTAACGATTCATCTTGTGAGGCGATAACACAAAGAAGTGTGCAGTTTAAAGTTTCAAACCTAATCTATACAAGCTAAAACTAAAGAGGTATTGAACAAAGTAAACATATTAACATACAGATTTTGCGTATATGTAGTTTTAATGAAGTTGCATATATAGATAAAATATAGATTGTTGACATTATTTCTAAATGTATTAATGGAGTCTATTCTGGTCTCCAAAGTTGCATTTATTTGCTCAAATATAGAGTGATTTT